>NC_080047.1:5246577-5514077 GCF_026212465.1 Amaranthus tricolor | reverse complement strand
CATCTTAACATTCCTATATGTGTGGCAAATACAAACACTAATCACATAGAATTCATATTAAAATCCTATCAAAGGAGAATCCATTTTATCTTATTTAAAGTATGCTCAGCTTTTCTAAGTAAAATATTGAATTCGATTAGTCTTCCTTTTCTTTGAGCCTAGTCTATGAAAAAAAAAAATGTACTAGAGAATTATTAGTTCGTGTACACTAGTTCCTATACACTATTATTTTATGTTCTTATAGGTAAAGAAGTCTTTTCCAACTAAGGATATACTACTAACATTTTTAGCATATATTACCATTATATAAAAGTTAAAAAAGAAAATTGAACGCTTTTTTAAAAGGATACGGGTATAAATTTTTCGTCATCTTTTCTCATTCAGATTCTATGTTTGAGTGGGATATTGGGTGGTTGATGATGATAATATAAAAGTTAAAAATGAATAGATACTTTAATTACCACAATAATAAAATAGTATCTATCAATTTATTTTGCTTGGGTTATGATTTTTTTTTCTAATTTTAAAATTATACATAAATGCCAATTAGATTCGTAGAAAGATTTACATAAAAGCGAGTTCCTTCGTTCTTTTTTGTTCTTCTCATTTATTTTTCCCATAGTTTTCAAAGTAATTTTCGAATCTTAATATATTTAAATGCGCATCATAAAAACTTATAAAAAAATATATGATAAAAAATATACAATAAGATCGAATATAACGAGATATATTTTATTTTGTGTACATCTTTTAAAAACCTTAGTTTAATTTTTTCTCTCACTTAAAGTAAATAAAAAATACGTAATGAGAAGACATTAATAAAAAATAAAGGGAGTATTATTTATGATTTTTGAGATTTAACACATTAATAAGTAATAATCTCCCCTCGAGCCATGACCCATGATGCCTCACAGTGACAACAAAACTCTTGTAAGCGATTGCGTAATTTTAAAATAAAGAATTTATATTCTCATTATTTGTATTAAAAAGATTATTTAAACATATATAAAATACTTCTGACGATAAAACTGTCTTATACAATAATCTCTCTTACATAGTGGTCATAATCTACCGGAAAGTGTATATACATATGTATTTATCATATCATGGCCAACGAAAGACCTATAAGGATGTTGACCCGGTCCAACAATGGAGATGGCTACTCTCTATTTATAACGAGAATCCATAATTTGAAGTCCACTAAGTGCTCTTTCGTATCCTCTACACAATTGTCCTCACTAATTCTCTATTAAGGTCGTCGTAATGTGAGACGACTTTAACTGGGTTAGTCCAAATTATTAAAAAATTGTTAACTGTACAAACGGGAATTCAGTTTTCATTGTTTTTTTATATATTTTTTATCAGCAAATTTCTTGTGAGATGGCCGCATACGTGCGACTACTCACAGGTCCAACCCATAATTTTGAAGTTGCCATTTTAAAGCTTGAATTGAACATTTTAGACTTTAAAATGTGCATTTTAAGTCTTCGATTTGACAAACTTTAAACCATTGAAATAGAAATTATAAGTCTTGAAATGAATATTTTACAAATAAATTAAGTAAGTAAAATATAAAATTAAGGTTGGAGTAGAGGTTTTAAGAGTTAGAAGACGCATTTTAAGTGGTGGAATGCGTGTTTTAAGGGTTGAAGTTGATAGCCAAAAAATTAAATTAAGCCTCTGGAGAAGAAAGATTGAGGCTTGGAGTAGGGGTTTTAAGTGTTAGATTTGACATTTTAAGTCTTAAAATGGGTTTTTTAAGGCTTGAATTCGGCAAGAATAAATTTTTTTTTGAGCACGCGTAAGGCGGCGCATACAAGTATTTGTATTTTTTATTAATGGATTTTTTATATAGAGTTATGTCACGATGAGACAGTTTCATATAAGACTGATAATATCTTCTTTTGTTTATAAAGACTTGTTTTAATATTCCACACACAGAAATAATATAATTATTTTTGTAAGATGTTAATGAATAAACCTATTGTTTCTATTATTCAATTAAAGCGGGCTCAAGAGATATGTTCTTTTAAGGCCATGCTTGATTTGAGTAATTTCCCTTGTTTTTCCTAACGTCACAATCATATTTTTCTATTTGTCACCTTTTCGATTCTTTCATATGTATATCTACTCATTTTCTTTTCTTTAATTGGACTTAATTTTACTTTTAATCTAGACATGACTTAAAAATCTCTTGATGTTCTTTTTGAGAAGATTTTCTATACGTGGATTTAATAGCTTGAGCTATAATTGAGACCTCAGTATATATATATATACTAGGATAGAACTCATTGCAATTAAAAAATTTTTAAATACGTTAATATTTTAATAAATTTTTAGACTAATAAAAATATTAAACTTTAGACTATTTATTTTGTAATTTCTGTTATTAAAGTGTTAATGCATTTTTAAAAAGGAATAATTACATTACAGAAAATTAGCCAATCTTTTAAATTGATTGATTTTTATTGCATTATATTTGATAGTTGAGATAATCTGATTACATACAGACTGATTACAATTGACTACTTTTTTGCATTAATTTATTTGTTGCCAAAATGACATTCAATTCAATATTTTTAACATTTTTCTTAAAATTTAAAATTGTAATTATGGTAGTCTAACAATGTAAATGATTGATTTTAATGATCTATTAAATAAATTTTATGTCATTTCAGTTTTAAAGAACAATTGATGGAAAAAGGGCAATTATGTACTTTCAGTAATTTCCTAAATTGCAGTATAATTGGAATAAATGTAATTTATTATGCAGTATAATTTTCTACATAGTACATATATCATACATTTTGTAATATACTTTTTTAAACAATACATCATATATATTACAGTGTAATTCCAATAATTTATCAGATAATATATAATTTTCTACACTGTACATCATATAATTGCTAGTATAACTTTTTAAATAATACATTTATATATAATAGCGTTATTGAAATAATTGTAATTTATTGCATCCATTAATGTATAAATTTTTCCAAAAACGTAAATTCGTAAATATGGCAAATCTAAGAATAAATGTCAATTAGTCAAGTTCCATTAATAGTCTTGAATGAAAAAAAGACAAATGACATGCTCACAATCAAACTGTCTTATGCTATTATGCAATAAAATTAATGGAATAGTTGTAATTTATTGCATCCACTAATGTATAAATTTCACAAAAATGCAAATTCATAAATATGGTAAATCCAAAAATAAATGTTAATCAGTCAAATTCCATTAATTGTCTTGAATGAAAAAAAGACAAATAACATGCTCACAATCAAACTGCTTTATGCTATTATACAATAAAATTATTAGAATGTATGATACTCTATTAGGACTTTTCTTCTCGATCATTTTAGCGATTTTAATTCCATCGTTAGCTTACTTCTCAAGGCCCAAAGAAAGGCCCAAGGATAAGGTTACCATTAAGGGCGCTACAAGTCTCGTATGAGACTATGTCACCATAAAACAGGTTCATACAATCAATTCTTTTCTTTAATTGATCATTTCAAGATTGTAATTGATCATTTTAAGATTATAAGTAAAAACTTTGATATTATAGATAATGATCAAGTTAAAACTGTACGTGATCACATTAAGGTTATAATCAGTCACTTTAAGATTGTAAATGATCACTTTATTACTATATGTACATATAGTGGCAGCTCATATAAATAATTTCACCATAAAACTGCCTTATTTGAGAATTTGTTTTTAGAAACAGGAAGACAGATTATGTGAAGAATGGAGGAGAAGGCTCAATCACATAAATCAGTCTCGAACTATTGGCCAGCATATTAGTTATGAATAGTGTGACTTGAGTGCAAAATTGATGTGTGCATTGATATGTGTAAGTGATGGGATGGAATCCTATGGATTGGAATTAATTTAGTAACTTAATGATAGTGGTGTTTAAGTGTGATTTATTTGTTGAAGTAATCATGGGAGTTATTGGTTTTAATGGTGTTTAATGAAGAAGTGCAAAAGTTTTCTTGAAGATGCTTTGCTATTTAGTCGAGCAGAATCTGTTCAGAAGGCACCTGAAGGTCGCTCGACCTAGGCGCTCGACCGAGCAAGCTTCTATGTTGGGTCGAGCGGACAGTCAGAATGCTTCCAGTAGCCTCTTGTATCTCACTCGACCAGGTCGCTCGATCGAGCAAGCTCTCTGTTCTGGTCGAGCAGTTTCTCTGATGCGCCTAGGATGCTGTTTTTGTCTCTTTAAGTCCTTGGAGCTGTTACAACTCATTCATTATACAACATTAAGCATGTATTAAGTGAGCAATTATCATTGAATGTACTTAGTACTATAAATAGAGAGCTTTCATACTCATCCAAGACAACATCAAAAAACCCTAAGCCAAATACATAGTCATTTGTTTTATCTCTTACTCAATTGTAATACTTCATTTGTAAGAGTATTTTACTCCATTGAAATAATATAAACAAGAAACTACGCACTACGGAGGACATAGCCATCATTGGGTGAACCTCCTTAAATCATTGTGTTATTTTGCAAATCTTATTTTTTCAAACGTTTGTTTGTTCATTAAAATTGTTATCGTTCATCAAAATTCTTAATATCGTACCGATATGGCAAATTATTACAATATTATTATGTCAATCAATAATATTTGTACGTGTTAAGGAAATATATACATGTATGATAACCTATCGATGATAAAAAAAGGAGGTCATGCACCAATATAGCTTTATAGATCACTCCACGTACCAAAAATTAATTTTAAGATAAAATCTCATTTGGACTATGTATGAGCTTTTAATGATAAACATTTTTGGGTGAAAGTGTACGAGAGTATCCTTACTCTATCTTGTCATTAAATTACTAATTGAATAAACTAATTAAAATGAAAATCAATGAAAATAAGATTAATAAATATGTTTAAAAATAAACTTCCTATATTATTTAACCTCTAGGGATTTGAAAATTTATATTATTAGGAACAAATGAATAATTTTATTTCATCAATCAAATCAATAAAATATAACAAATAGATACATAAATTTTAAAACATCTTAAAATAATATTATAATATCTAGAAACCCTGAAAAAACCTCCTAAATGGGGTTCATGATGACATAAAATTAATACATACTACAAAGTAGTAAGTACTAGCTAGTCTGTCTCTAAATTTGCACCATACTAACTCAAAAAGTTCTCCCATTTATAAGTCATATGGTACTTTTTCATATGAATAATTGCATCAATCATAATAATAACAAAGTATTTTATAAATTATTACACCTTTGTAACATGCCTAGGGGTACGTATAGCATGAAGAACCTTTACATCATCAAGAACAGGCCCACACATAGACCCATCAATAGTCATGGTATAAAATGAGCTCAAAAACCTAATGCTTGTTGTACGTTCCTCGGCCTTAAACACAAGCTTGCCTTTCGTAAACCCGCCTCTGCCTTTCGAGTTGTAGGTGACCTTTGTGGTCGCCTTGGCTGCGAAAACCTCGATAGCCAAGGGACCCACACACCCGTTTTTGGCGTCACCAACAAGGAAAGTTAGGGCATATAATTTTCCTGGTTGGGTTCTAATGGTTTGTGCAATCACACTTTCTTTGCCACCAACAAGCTCAACTGCCCTTTGGCCTTCGGGTACATAGAAATGAAGGGAGTCTATGTATTTGACGGCTTTAAGGGACTCAATCCTCCATGCGGGTAATGGGGAGTGACTATCCTCAATGTTTGGAGGGATTAAGACACCCCATGATGAGGTGTGGAATACATAGGGCCCTTGTCCAAAATCTCCGTTCTTTACCAAATTACCTAAATATATCATCCATACAATCAAAATCAATAAATAATAATATTAATTATTATTATTATATGAACCATGTAACGATTATATTTATAAAGTTTAACTGTTAATTTATGTTTTTATCTAACACATAAGCTTTATGATCTGTTGTAAATGTATTTTGTTTATTTTCGCAAGATATAACATTTATACTTCACACAAAACATTAAAAGTGATAATTTTAAATTAAAATAGATGTATTATGAAGTACTATTTTTTTTTAAAAGAAGTATAAGGTTTTTTTTCTAATAATTTTTTGTATAAGTTGTTTGTAAAATATTTCATTTGATCGAGATATGTATGAGGAAGTTTCCTTCTCACTTGTAGGATGCGCCATGTTCCGGTATATGCATGCATGTGGTTACTATCATCATATCACATTGAAGCTAAGCACATTATAACATGTTTTTGTTAGCTAACTAGCTTTTCATTATTTTCTCTCCTATTAGGAATCACAAGTATTATTTTAGTGCTTTAGAGATGTGGCTAAAAGACGTACGTTCATAGAAGGAGAGTAATATTAATTATGGTCGTCTTTTAGCAAGGACATAATAAGCTTTTGCCTAAAGATTCTAATTTTTTAGAGTCTAAAAAATTAATTTTATGTACAAGGTAAATATTAACATGAATTGAATTTAAATATAATTTATATTTTTTACTAAGTAATATGAGTTACTCGTAATTTAAAACATAAAAAAACAAAAAAAAATATTATGGAGTATTAATTATTACATTTTAAGTTCTTTTTCATCTTTCGCTTTAAGGCCTCAAAATAAACTAGCGGCCCATACCACTTAAATAAATTAACCCATCATGTACAGCGCCAATTGAATTGCATTATTATGAATTAAGACAATAATAATATCCCAACAAAATATCAATTAGTATGCAATATGCATTAAGGGAGAAAACAAAGTACCTCCAGTAGGCTTAACTGATTCCAAAATAGTAAGAGCAATGGTATCAATAAGAGGTCCACAAGCCGGGTCTTCACCGGGCTGGCCCGGGTTGTGGAGGGTAATCTCGACAACATTGGCCTCAGCCCGAAAACCCCAGGCGTACGCATCGAACCCAACACTGGTGTACACAGTCTGTAAGGGTAAAATCCCAGTGTGACCCTTAGAACTAGGGGTGATAATAACATTAAGGACCTCTTCTTGGGCACATGTCCTTGCAAAACTGAAGGTTAGGGCATAAAATTTGCCAGGTTGAGTAGCTACTTTTTGTTTAATTGAAGCATTACTGCCTAGTCTTACTGCATGTTTGCCTTCAGGGACTACTAAAACCATGTCTTGTTGTTTTGTTCCTGTTGTTATGTACTCAACAAATCCAAAGGTTTCCCAATTTGGAATTGCATATTTTCCCTCTACCTTGGTCCCACTCAGTTGTGTTGAGCTTGGACTTTTCTCAAAGTTTCCATTTGGAAGTAATCCTGATCAAAACAAAAGGTTTTATGAATTTTTTGCTTAGAAACATCTTAACATAGGAGCACAATCATTGGGAATAGGGTCGTTTCTCTCCTAAGAAAAGATAGATATTTGTCTATGGTCCAGAGCTAAAAAAAAGTTTAATATCTCAATTTAACAATGTTGTCATGCCGGATATAGAATATTGCTTGTCAAACACTACCCATTAAAAAATCGAAATTGATCCTTTATAGAAAGGGACATGTTCCTTTCATAAAGCTTATAACCTATAAAATGTCAGAAATGACACTAATTAGGGACATCTACAAATAAAAATAGATCTATGTAGGGGCTTGGCCGGTGATCCTAGATCACACAATAGAATGTACATTTTATTTAATTTCTTTTAAAAAATATGTAAATTGTTGAATATCTTAATTAATAGATGTCATTGCCAGTCATAACTTTTAAAAAAATTAAATTATTATAATAAAAATTTCAATTACTCCATAATTAAAATTTAAAAATCAGCAACCGCCATAAAAAAAATTTAAAATTTATACTTGTCTCGTCCACAAACGAATCTTTATTTTTATGTTATAAACACATAATTTTTTATTTACTTATTTTTTCAATCTACTTCATAGATATTTCTATATATAGGAATATGATTGAATATATAGACTAAAGTAAAAGCTTTTTAAATACTCTATAATATAACATATTCAAAAGAACAAAAAGAGTAAAACCTCTTAATAAATAAAAGCCTTGAAATGGGTAAATTGGTGAAAAAATAGAAAAGGATATCCAAAGTACGTAAGTAAGCATGTGAGCATGTGAGTTAAGGTTTAATTCGTCCAGCAAGATCTAAATCTCTGACATCTAACTTCATATAACATGGCCTCAATTAAAATTTCCACCTAATAAGATACATGCCCCAACCACGTTTGTTGGGTTGTTTGCAAGCAAGCATTGCCACAATTTTTATTTTAATTTATCATTTTAATATAATATCTTTATCTTAAGTACTATTTTTATTGTTTTTTTTAGTTTTAATCAACAAATCTTTTTTTTTTTTATCTTTTTCATTTTTACTTGTAAATAGTGATTTATATTATTTTCTTAATATTTGTGTTAATTGTTAAAATTATAACTAAAAAACAGAGAAAGTGCATTATAAAAAGTTTGGGTATTATAATTATAATTTTAAAAGTAGTATAATATCATGTACTCAAAATAGCAAGAAATTATTCATTTTTATAATGATTGAAAATCTCTTAAATAAAGTATACATGAAAAACAATTTTCGTGTCAACCACCTTATTTATATTTATGGGTCAATAGGTGAGCATATATTATTTTAAATTAATGTAGTGAAATTTTTTTTAGAATTAGTTAATATTCAAATGTATTCAAATTTCTACTATTTCTACAAGACAATAGTTTCATTTTTGAAAGAAGCTACTATTACATAAAATTGTTGCATACATACAACAAATTTTTGTCTTCTTTATTGGCATCTTTTACTTATCAACTTTTTATTATTATTATTATTATTATTATTATTATTATTATTATTATTATTATTAATGATAATATACAAGTTATAATCGAAGATATAAAGGTTATATTAAATTTGTAAAAAAATCAAATAGTACAAATAAAAAAACTAAATTGTCTAGATCATCACTATGTTAGGAAAATTACTGGTATTGGGATCAGGATAGGACTATCAAGAAACCGAAAAATAAATAAATTAAAAGCTAAGCAAGTTCTTGTACATAATAGCTCAACAAATAAAATGGTTATCTTGATCAACCACTTTTTTTTTATTACAAGTAGGTTTAAAATCGAACTCATTTACCTTAAAAAAAATGATACTTACTTATGGATTTTCATCTTCAAATAAAAAAGGATTAACAACATTACATATATATATTCTTATGAATTGTAAAGTAAAAATTTTATACTTATATACGAATGCACTTAAATAATAAACGCTTTTTTATATAAAAACTTGTATACTATTTCGATATATAAAATTGTCACCATCATAATCTCAAATTCATAAAAGTTATGAACAGAATTTGAGTAGGGATGAAAAACGAATAGACCCATATCACCATACAGCCCGTTTTGTATGAGACCGTGAGAAGTTCATAAGCTAAAAATTTCTATTAATGGGATATTTAATTCAAGTATGATGCATATCTCACGGTGAGACCGTTTCATACAAGAATTTGTGATCACCATATTCTTATTAAAGGAGAATAAAAGGGATTGCGGCCAAATAAGACACTCAGCTCGAAAAAGATGTGCAAGCAAATGAAGTGATAACAAATTAAACAACATAGAGATTAAGACATGAACAACTTAATTACCTCCGAACGAAAGAGTGAAGCTTGAAGCTAAAAGTAGCACTAAGTATCCAGTGATCTTCAACATAATTATGTAAAGAATAAAAGATTAAAGAAGAAAACGAATAAGTGAAAAATAGAAGTGGAGTGTGGGAAAGAAGAGGGGTGGCAAAGAGTTTTTATGTGTTTGTATTTATAAAACTAACCTTACTTTTCATGGGTATTTACATTCAATGCCATTCATTTTGGACTGACTCATTTCTCAGTTTTCTTAATAAAATATTAGTAATTATTCGTTATGATTATAGATTAAGATTAACTGGTTAATAATCACTGCTGATTAAATCACAATATTGACAGTTACTGTTAGTTGAATGTTAGGGTAACAAATCATTAAACGACATGATCTGGTCAAGTTCCAAGGTTGCTTATTTTAACTTATTCATAATACGTACAGATCCGGTGGATTAAGAAAAAAAAAAAAAAGCGATCTCACAAATAATTCAAAATTATTCTTTCTTTTTTTTAATTGCACCCAAATTAAGTTTTGTACTGTTTATCATGCTATGATATTTTGCATATGTGGCTATTATACAAAAAAAAAATATAGTAATATTATTGTAAGATCTTGTTTTATTCGTCTCGTCACATATTTTTACAATATTAATTTTTTATAATTTTAGCTATGTTAAGTCTAAATATCAACAATTTGATAAACGCAATAGTCTGCTTAGAAAGGTGTTTGAATGTAAGTTTAAATATCAAGGGAGTATTATAAGTCGGATGTAAATTATTACTAATGGTAAGATTGATCACCAGCAGTGTGTGGTTTGATCCCTACCCAAGCAACTCAACAAAAATCATTTTTTTACTCTGTAATATAGTACTATTAGATTTTTAACATCTTTTTAAGTATTATCACTTACTTATTTAGACTATTTATTAAATTCGCCCATATATAGGTCAGACATGGGCGAACCAAAATTTAAAGAAAGAATGGTCTAGAAGACTATATTATAGTTGTTAGAAGGTTTGAAATTCATTTAAAGTTCCTTGTAGCGATTACCATAAAAGGGAAAATTCAATATTAAAGGGCTTTGATTGACATTAACACCCTTAGTTTGGCCTATGATACGCATCAATTATTTGGACTTTTCTTATGGTTTTTTTTACGAGTCCTGTTCCAATTAAAAGACATTTTTTTGTTAATAAGTAATTAGATCATAATTTGCAATATCAACTTTTAGTGACTAATAATTAAAATATTTCTAAATACTACTTCTACATCAAAACTTTTAATACAAATTTCTTAGACAAATGACATATTGGTTGAAATATTAGTTGATTTGACTAGTTAAAAATTTTGAGTTAGCTTATAAGTAATTGCTTAATGAAGTTGTTATATATTCTATTTGTCCATTTTAATTCACCTCATATTATGATTTTACCATTTTAATTCACCCAATCTTACTTTTTAATTTTCGTATTATTTTCGCTTGAGACAAAATTAAAGAGACAGAGAAAAAAATATTTAGTAAAAAGTAAGTGTTTATTATTGAAGGTTTCTTAAAAATAAATATGTTGAAAAGCCAAAAATCAGAATATTTTAAAAAAGGTTTGTTAAAACAGTAGGGGATAGGAATGGCGGTACGAGGAACGAGGAATATAGAGAGCGAAAAACAAGGGTGATATAATGTGGTGATGGACAAAGGCATTAAAAAGAAGCACATGTTAGGTTATTATCCTTATCGATTACTTCATCATGCACCTCACCCGGGCATATCTGTCTCAAGTCTTCTAATTTTGACCTCTGCTCGTTATTTTTTTAAAAAATAAGGTAATATATTATAAAGAAAAGCAGTTAGGATACATCGTAAGTGAAAATATAGTCTTTTACGGCGGAGGAGTAGAGGCTACAGTAATGAATAAAAAGTTTAATATTAAAAAAGCAAACATTAGTTATATACTTATTGTAATACTCCAGATTTAGCTTGAAAACGGATTGATAGACTACTCATACCAACAAGGTATATTTTTTTTTCTAGGGAGCCCATTTGCTAAGAACTCCACAGTTAAGCGTGCTTGGTGGAGAGCAATCTTAGGATGGGTGACCTCCTGGGAAGTTTTCCCGGGTGCGCACGAGTGAGGCCAAAGTGCGCTGGAAAGACTTGTGTTGGTTTGTGGGGCTAGTCTACAGTCTCCAAAAGTAGTCACCAGCAGTCCGAGGGGCCGGGGTGTTACGCTTATATTTAGAAGGTTGTTTATTTTAAAATAAATAATAAGATTTATTTTCAACAGATCAAACATTAGTAAAAAAAGCAAATTAGAAAAAAAGGTAATAAACTCATAGAGAGAAATGGAGTATCTAATTAAAACGAAGGTGACCATGTGAAGTATATAATCTTAGAAAGACTATTGTTTCGTTATGATTTCTTGGCAAACGTTACTTGGATAAATTTAGTTCATTTATGCCTTTTAGTTTATAACTTGTTTTTCAATTCAAAATAAATGAACATAAATTTGTGTTTGATTGATTAAGCCATATATATTTTTTATAATCGAGAATATTAAATTGAATTATAATAGCAAAAAATATATTGAGTCAAATTGAATGGAACTCATTAAAAGTCCTGTAATAAGCCTTATCACTCGTGATTTATCATATTTGAATTTATTTTGAAAAATGAGATGATAAGTTCACCTAGTAAATGATATACGTACACTAATAAGTTATACTTCTTCCGACTATTTCATACTGTTTGTCACAAAATTTTGAGAATTTTTTGGTCAAATATAACAAACAATATAAATTGGAAAATCTAAAGATGTTCAAAACAGACATAATGACTTGATATTGTAAACAAACTTAATATGTACTGGCATAGAAAATGAATTATCAATTATGTAATAACCATTAAACCAAAATGAACACAAAATTCGACTTTAAATCAATCTACAATATCTGACCCAAAATCCACCCAATAATCCGACTGTTATCTATTTGTGTCAAGTTAACGATCTAATATAATTGACGATAAAATAATGAAGATGATCTCTTGGAGTAATATCTAATTAAGTTGCGGCTACTAGTTGGTAAACTTCACCTTTTTGGTTTTTCTCACTGACAATCATATTAAAAATATTTCATTAATAGAAACATTAATTAACCAACTAAATTTGAAGCGATAATGAGATGTCTAAGTAACTAAACAAAAACAAATACATTATAAATCAATGTAATAAATAAATAATCCAATTTGGACTGTTTCACGTGGATGAAGCACATGGAAGTTTAGATTTGCAGAAAGTTCAGATTTTTTTTAAAACATCTCATAAACTCTCAATGATTCAAAACAAGACGGGTGTTCATAAATTTGGATAACTGATAGCTAATTAGAGTGATTAATTTGATTATTTAATTTTGAATATGCTGCTGAGAGCAGTATGTTACAAAGTAATTGTTATATTACTACAAATTGTTTCAATCAGTTAATATGTTAAACACTAACATTAAATGATCTACCAACCAATTATCTTAGTGTACCTAAATAAACTAAAATTATCCAACGAGTTATTTTGCTATTCACCTCTTAACAATTTTTTATTTATTTTTTGTATAATGGTGTCCTTGTTACAAATGAAAATATTACTATTATTGAAACAATTCAAAAAATTTATTGAATTGTATTAAATATTAAAAAATGAGAACTTATATCATTAAAAAAATGAGAATTTATATTAATAACTTCAAAACATTTATTTTAAAGGGATTAAGTGAAAATCAAACTTAAATTTTTACTTGAGAAAAGTGATAAATCCTCCAAATTAAAAAAAAACCAACGTAGAGGAATGAGGTGGTATAATTTATCGTAAAAATAAATTTAAAAAATACAAATATATAGCATAATCATAGGAACCATATAATTAAGAATTTTCATATAATTTGAGTAAATAATGGAGAAATATCAAAATGGGTCAACAAACAGCAGATACGAACGAAACATAAAGCAGGTATTATCTAATATTCAACTCTAAAGTCTAAGAGATCAAATGAAACAATTAAGACCTTAATTATTTAGGCATTCCATGTGCATTGGAGAGCCATTAGATCATGGTTGTATGTAAATCTGTATGCATTGAAGTTTCGTGCAAGTTATGTGTATTATTTATTCAAGTAAAAAGGATTGATCAGGTCTTGTTACAGTTAAAGTAAGTATAATTTTCTTGAGATGAAATTCTGAAGTTAAATTCTCACCTAGTATATATTCTACTTTCCTCGGTCTATTCTTATAATAAAAAAAATTCAAATCTTAAGTTAAATGTCTTTCTTGGTATAATTTAGTTTTTCAAAGATCAATGTTATTATGCTTAATTCATAATTCATATCCTTTCCTGCCGTTTGGTCGGCAATAATGGCTGACCAATAACATGTTATTGAGGTGTGAAGAAACCAGTATTGCTTCATCTTAGTGGCTAGTGGTTGGACAATTGATCATATATTAGATAATAAGACAAATTCAATAGACACCGTAACTGTTTGAGAATATAACATATAATAATAAACTTTAATCATCAGCTTAAGCTTTTGGTTGAGTTAATTCATTCACATGACATCAGAAAATAGCCTGACAAGAGTTCACGAATTCGAATCTCAAATTCAAGTGGAATATTTCACACTAGATATGAGGAGGGTCTATACTGTATTTACACTTCTAGCCCAAAAGCTCTTGTATGAAAGGGCATATTAAAGTATGTATAACATATCCTGAGACCTCCATTATCAGTTTAAACATCCAAAAAATTGTGTAAATAGTCACTATCAATACAGATTTGTATATGTTCTCCCAAATCAATTACCTCCAATGTATTAATTGAGTTTTTCCATGTATTATCTTGCACATCCTAAGACTACTATAAGACACATTCATCATATAGTTTTTTTATAAAATAAGCTTTCTAGAAAAGAAAATAAACTTTGTTGATACTTAATTTGTTACTTGCGATTCAATTATCTTTTTGTTACTTATGTAGTTATGTTTCATTTGAACGGGAGCATTGGCACAATGGTTCACATGTGGTCGTCTGATTGAAATATCACAAATTTGAATCTTCAAAACGACATCTAGCAGAAATGAAAAATTTGAAATTTTTAAGTTAAAAAATTTGAAAAATAAACCAAATAATCTAACTTTCAAACTTATTCTAAATGTAAGCATCAAATTCCCAAACCTGAGGTTTGAGGCTGTTTGCAGTTAGTAACTGCGAACAACTATTTGACCTGTTTTGACTTGTTCGCAGTTACTAACTGCGAACAACATGCTCCACAAAAACAGGTCAAAATAGTTGTTCGCAGTTACTAACTGCGAACAGCCCCAAACTTCAGATTTGAAAATTTCACGCTTACTTTTGGAATAAGTTTGAAAGTTGAATTATTTAATTCATTTTTTTGATTTTTTGACTTAAAAGATTTCAAATTTTTGCAGAAATGCTAGGTAAGACTTACCTTCACGACACCTATGTGAACATGTGATGTAACTCTCTCCTTGCTCTAAAGTGATATTGAGGTGCACCAATTTTTTTTTTTAATGTGTTCACTGAAGAATTAGACGAGAGACGGAAATTAGAGAGAACCAATTCGAATTTATGTAGGAATATCAACCACCGAGGCAATTCATCTTTTGAAGAGACTGATGAAAAAGTATAGAGAGCGAAAGAAGGATTTGCATCTGGTGTTCATTGACCAAGAGAAAACATACGATAGCATACCACAAAGCATTGTTTGGGATAGCCACAAGAATAGAAGTATTTCACGAAGGTACATTGAGGTAATACAGGACATGTATGACAGAGTGTCGACTACATACATACACCGGTGGGTATGACAAAGTCTTTCCCAATTAAAATGGAACTACATCAGGGATCAGCACTAAGTCCTTTTATTTTTACGGTCAGTATGAAAGAAATCTCTAAATCCATCTGAAAAACCGTACCATTGTGCATGCTTTTCGCCGACGATATAGTTTTGGTCTCAGAAACCAAGGAGGAAGCTAATAGTAAATTGGAAGAGCGGAGGAAAGCCTTAGAGGGTAAGGGGTTGCGCATAAGCCGTACGAAGACAGAATACTTACGATATAATTTCAGTGGGACAGAATCAATAGGAGGTGACCGGAGAAGTTGTTGCATGCACGTTCAAATTCAAGTATTTGGGATCGGTGATTCAGAGCAATGGGGAGATTGATGGAGACGTTACTAATCGTATACAAGTGGGTTGGCTTAAGTGGCGAGCAGCAACTGGGGTACTTTGTGATAAAATGCTTCAGAGGAGATTAAAAGGTAAATTTTACCGCGTTGCAATTAGGCCGCCGTTGTTATATGGAACAGAATGTTGGCCCGTAAAGAAGATTTTCGAACAAAGGATGGAAGTAACAGAAATGCGTATGTTGAGGTGGATGTGTAGTAATACTATGATGGATAGGATAAGAAACTAGGAATTCAGGGAGAAGTTAGGAGTTGCACCTTTCTCTACAAAGATGCGGGAGAACAGGTTGAGATGGTTTGAACACGTGCAGAGAAAGACACATGACGTCCTAGTAAGAAGGATCGAATGCATCATAGTGGAGGGCAAGAAAAGTCGAGGAAAACCTAAGAAAACGTGGGAAGAACAGATTAAAAGTGACATGCATGAACTTGTCAAACGTTGAATTTCAAATATAGAAAACATATTTTTTACTATAATAATTAACATATAACCTTTTAGGTCACACAATGACAACTAGGTTGGTACACCAAGGTTCCCTTCATTCATCAAAAAACAGAGAACACAAAATTTGCATCCTACCATCTTCATATATTCCAGTAAAAAATTGTACATTCCGTAATAAATTATAAATCATAACATTGAACTATGATAGAATACATACTTTTCTGCATTTTGCATTCATAAGATAAAGGTGTGTATTCCTATAGGTCTCGCTCGATTTCGGACAAGCATCATAAATAAAGATCAAAATTGTGTACGACTTGTTTAGAGAACAAAAACTAAAGAAGAGATTAAAGATCAAAATTTTGTAGCAACCAACCTTTCCTGGGCATGAACTAAACTTAAAGATGTAGATTAGCAGCTTTAAGAATCATCTATGAGAGAACGCACTTTTTGCCGGAATACTGGCACCTTATCTGCCTCAACAACCATCACCAGTCCCATTAACCGGTAATTTTTTAACTGCAGTGAGCAAATGACGGATAAGAAAGAACAGTCAGCATCATTATCGGATTATCCTACAGACAGACATCTTTCAAGACTAATTATTGATTATCGCAAATCTTGATTGGCCAAGTACGTAAGGATGAAAAAGAGTTATTGACCTGGAATGAATATGAAGAATAAAAAAACAATATTGAGAAAGAGGGAATCATCAAACTGACCTCTTGAGTTGTTGGTGGCTGATTGTGCAAAGGGAAAGTAAAGGACCATGAACAAAGCTGAAAACACATACAGGTAAAGTCAAAACCAGTTTCGAGATAAAAAATTTATACTATCCTCCATTTTTTTGTTCGATAACAACACCTCTCCCTTTTCTGTAACAACTTTTTGACCGAAAAGTAGCTATTAAAAAGAAACAGAGGATAGTATTAACCAAAGGCCAAAGATTGATTGAAACCTCGTAGAAGAGTTCATCTTCTGGTTTTACATAAATTATGTCTTCGTCATTGCTACTAGTGGATCCCTTCTTATTCTGATGAATCTTCTGCGAAAAGAAGTATAGCAAGAGAGCACAAAAAATCAATGAGCACGAAAACAGTGCACTAAAATGAATGCAGAGATGCCAAAGTTACCTTGTATATTCTAGTGATCAGTAAGAAATACTTGAAGCGAAATGATTTGCGGAGATCTTCAGTTGGCTATAATCACAGAAAAACAGTAGTTTTACCAGGATCACCACCCATTTTAAAACAGAAACAAACACAAGGATGTGGTAAGCTACTGAATAGAAATCATAGGTCATCTAACCTCGTCTTCTGTAGCCCATGAAATTTCATCAAAAAGGGCATCATAAAGATGTGGCAAAAGTTGTGGAGGAAGATTCATGACACGCTGAGAAACCATCAGACCGACGTGCTCAGCATGTTCGTTTAGAAGTCTTTTTAGCTGACCGATGAAACTCTTCTGCTCACATACTTTAAGCAAGTAGCCTTTAATTTCAGTGATACATTTATTTTCCTGACATCACAAGAACCAAGGATCACAAATTTGGTCTTTGTTTTTTCACTTGAAAACCTCCCTTTATTTTAACTTAATAATCCTCATTTCACTTATTGTTGTAGTGAATTAAATTTGGATAGCACTTTTATAGAAAAACGTTTTTCATGATATATGATTCCTTACAGGCTCACCTGAACTTTTATCAATGACTAAATCATATCCTGAAAATTTTAAACGGAGAAAGATACAGTTTTAATTAATTCATAGAGTATAATTAGTTTAAATTGGTATCAACTATCAACCATTGAACACAAAGATACAAGTGTAGAAACAATTTGATTGTTATGCAAATCAAATGACACCCTCAATGATATTCTACTGGCATCGTCATCATCATCACCATACCCAGTATATCCAACTCATAGGATATGAGCAATGATAGGGTTTGGGAGGGATGGAAGAATGAATACCATACCCCTATCAAAAAAAGGTACGGAGGTTGCGGCTAATTACACCCTCGGCTCAAGACAGACCTACAAATGAGAACAAAAAACCCAAAACAATAATCATGACAAAGATAACTAACGATGGTCTAAAGGCACAAAGCACAATTAGTTACCTCATATCTTCCCAAGTTCAAAGCCGTTAGAAGCGCAAACAATCCTTCGTCCTCATCATCCTCTATCTTAACCACAGAGCCAACTGTTGTTTGGGCTAATATTAAATCAACAAAACCACTCAAGTCCCATTCCTTGTCATCAAGATAGCTCTGTAGTAATATCTTCACTCCATGAAAATCATCAGGCTTTGGATCAAAAAAGGCAAAATCTGCCTGGATAACTTCCTTCACGAAAAATTTTACATGGGAAACTTAGTTTGTGCAAATACAGCCAATACAAATGTACAATCAAGACTTACACACAGCTATAACAGGAATATAAACATCACACGTGTTTCCTTACTTCAGAAATTTCTTCTTCAGAAGATCCAGACTCAGGATCTTTCTCTTTCAAACAGTGCCTGCTAGTCCCGCTGGCTGAAAATAACAGTAGTAAAGGCATTCATAACACAATAAGACAAGCACGTGAACAGAAAAACAAAGGTTGACAAAATATCATTCTTTCTCTAATAGTAGTATATAACAGAGTTTATACTAAAGAAACACCTAATAATTTTGAAGAAGGCATTCCATCAGATTTTGAATTGGAAACAATGCGCTTTGATGAGCAAGCATTTGCAAATCTGGCAACCGAACGAGCAAATGGAGAGAATGCTAAAGGTCGAGGAAGTAACTGGCCACTTCGGCGTGGTTTTCGAGGCATCACACCAAGTACTGCATCAAACCTAAAACTTGGTTAATTCGCATCCTTCGAAACCATAATTCTCATCCCTTCTTTTCATTCACCAAAAGCAAATTAAATAGCCAAAACATAATTTCATAAATTAAATAGAAAATTAAATAGCAAAGTAACAAAAGTCATTTTATAAGTTAATCTAATACATGTATCTACACATCAAGGAAACACCAAACATGTTATACCTGGCACACCAGGTATCATTGTACTAAACCCATTTTCTATTTGAGATCTATAGTTTAAAAATTCTTACACACACGCACACAGTAAATCCGTCGTCACAAAATTGCTTCCAAAATCAAGATTTCTTAGTTAGTGTCGTGTTGGACATTTCAAAGGCAGGCACTGAGCAAAACCTAAAACTTGGGCTTTCATCAAATTCAATTAAGTTAATATTTGTGAGTAAATATTGATAAAGTTTACTCAGATCGGACGAACCAAATTATGCAAAAAATTAGGTTTTCTTAATGGCTTTGAATTTTACAAAAAACACTTTCTAGCAGTAAATAATTGATTTTACTTTACTAATTCACTATACCACAATACACTTTCTAGCAATACTACTCTACCAATATGCTGCTCCACAATACATTTTACAAATTAAATTTCTAAAAATCCTTTTCTAGCAGTACTTTATAGTTTCTACTAATTCACTACTCCAAAGTAGAAATTAAGAAATACTAGAAGATAAATCAATGATTGTCATTACACTTTTTTTGCGATTAAAAGATAGGTTGATGGATGGGGAAACCCCCAGGACCTTGCAAGGAGAATGCGGTACTTGCTTCAAATGAGATTAGACTCGATTCCAATCCTCCAATTCCCCAGTACACTCTAGAAGATTAAACAATATACAACAGAAGCCAAGCAATAGAAATCCACTCTCATTATTTTACAACCAATGTTTAAAAACATAGGTCTCTGATTAAAGTATAATAACTGAGCTCACCATAGTATTTGGGAAATCAAACAAGAATTCAAATTTAAATTGAGCCACATTATACATACAATAGCTAATCAAAATTCTCAAATTCCACAAAATTTCTAAATTTTATTTTCAAAAAATATAATTAATATAGCAATTAAGAAAACTTAATACCAAACAGAGAAAATAGACGTGTGTTGTGACAAGTTCCAAATCTCACGATGTTGGAGGTGACTTTGATCACCTAGTAGCTTACTCAATGGTATGCACACTTGAGAATGAAGATGTGAATGCAATGGAGTATGGGAGGATTAATTTTGGATCACTTGATGAAGTGATTAAGGTTGATGATTTAGATAGCTTTTATAAAGGCTATAGAGCACTAAGGAAAGGTGTTGAGGTGTGCATCGATCAAGGGAAGGCTCGAGGGAACAAAGTGCAACCAAGACAACACCACAGAATGAGGCAGCAGGCTGCTGGAGGAAGAACAGCAAGTCCATCATTCGTCAGTTTCTGTTTTTTGTTGCGGAAATGTTTGGGCTTCAAGCCCTTTGGTCCAAGGGTTTCTAATATGTCTTAGGCTATATATAAGGGTCTTAGAACATACTTGGAACATATGAGAGAGTTTATTCTAATACAAAATTTGTGGGAGATTGACATCGTTCAACCTTTGCTCATATCTTAATACAAAAAAACCATGCCAAACATTACAAAATCTACTTAATTACCGTTTAAAATGATGATATACTAATAAATATATAGGTCTTTTGTGAAAAATGAAATTAATTTCTGATAAATATCCATTAAGTCAAAAACCAACAAAAATTATAGTTAGTCCTTCTTCCTTAAGCTTAATCAGTCTTCTTTCTATCAGTTTTTCTCATCTTATTTATGTCAGAATTCAAAGCAAAGTTAACTTAGTTATAATCGACAAACAGCAAGTAAAAACATACAGTAACAGAAGTACAAAAAATTGAAAATCACTAAATTATATCCAAAAAGTACATTTAAACATCTAATAATTTACCTGATTAAAATGACCAATCAAATACACTCCAACAATTCTAACCTTATGCAAAGGACAATATTATTAAGAATTCCATTTTCCCTCATTATGCCCTAATTTCATTGAAGAGAACTTCAGGAAATTAAACAGAAGAAACTGAATCAAGAGCGAAATACTGAAAGTATAAGTTATTCTTCAATAATTTCAAATCCCAAATTTCGAGTTCAATTCAATTGTTAGCAAAAATTAAAATTTTCAATCCTAAATTTCTCAATTAATGAGTTACTGGAATTTCTGCATTTGTGAAGAACATGAGATGAAAAGAAATACTTCAAAAGAACACTAACCTCAAACATGGACAAAGTAGGGTTGAATAAAGAGAAAGATTGGCGGCGCTCAGGTGTTCGAAATAGGTGGCAGAACGATGGGGAAGATCGGCGTTCTGAATTCCTGATTAAGGAAACGTTGGATTTGGAAATTATTAGTCACTTTTAAACATTGACTCAAATTTATTATAGGTAAATTGTCAATACTTTCTCCTTTTAAATTAATTGCAACCTTAGAAAAATAACACTATTTATTTATTACTTTTATTTTGTAATTAAATTTTAATATATAGGTTAAAATATAATCAATTAAAATCTTATTTGATTCTTCTTATTGTAAAGATTATTAATATTAAATTTTTATAATTTTTTTTTATATATAATTCGAGATATTAAGGATTGAATTAGTGTATTAGACTGCATGAAATAGCAAACGTTGCAAATAAATTGGAACGGAGGAAGTAATAAACTAATATTTGCTTGATTCCCGGAAAATAAATCCATATGTTATTTATTATTAAATAAACTCACCTATTAGGTAACGTTAAAATTAAACAGACCTATTATTTATAATAATTTTCAAGGCTTCTTTGTAAGTTAAACATTATGAATAAAATATAATTGAATTTATTTTCAGCAATTATAACAATAAATGAGTTTCTTTATTTTCAGTAGATTGAGATGTTGGTTTATTTTTCCCCTTTAAAATATCTAATAAATCAATTCAATAAAAATAATCTTATCGTAAAATTATTTCATTTTAAAATTTGTGTTTAACCATATTATTCCAATATTTGTAAAAATGGGGCCAAATAGAATTATAATTTCTATAGTTCCTCTAACATATGATTTGGGTGGATTCTAGAATTCTGGAATTTTAATCGACCAGTTATTTATTGAATTGTAAAATTCAGTTTTGTTTTATTTTAAATTTTTTATTTGCTTTTTAACCGTTTGTTAATATACTAATTCAAAACTTAATAGTGATAATTGCATATAATTAAAAATTATAAAAATTAGATATTAATAAAACTTATGTTGAAACGAATCAAACAAGCTCCTTTGACTATGTTTTAATGCATAAATTAAGAATAAAATAAAAATTAAGAGTGATTGATGAATAGTAACCAAAAGTAAATAGAACATTTGAAAAGAATGGAGGGAGTATAAAAGTAATTGGATATTGACATATGAATTTTGAATATATAGTACTCAATTACTCATATTTAAATAAGATTGTAGAGTATACAATTAAATTTAAATTTCAATAATTTTTGTGTGACAATCATCAAAAATTTTAATATGACTATTGATATGTAAAAAATAACTAATTAACTATATGAAAACGACAATGCTGAATTCTTTTTAATTCATAATACGGACTTTATTGATAATTGAAACGACAATATTAACTATTACACAAAATAAATATATGAATTTCATCGTCTAATCGTAATTTAATGGAACACCCTACTAAAATGCTAATTACAATGAATAGTAACACATGTATAATCCCTAGATGGCTAAGCAATTAGCCTCTAAAATACTTATATATCGAATTTAAAAATATTACAGAGAGGAAAATGTCATATATTATTAGTTTGAAGATTAAATTATAATTTTATTGTTCGCCTAAGTGTTTAGTAGTGTGAAATACTGAAAAGTCAATAGGTTATGTCTCTTAAGTAAAATTAGTCAAAATATATCATAAATATAATTTATAATATATTTTAATCTAGGTTTTTTTTTTCTTACCATTCTTTTGCGCTCTCGAATTGCATTTAGTTGTATAAAATTAGTTTTACATAACTTTATGATTTGTGACCTTACACTAAAATGAACAGATAAATATCAACGCGTCAAAATTGATTCATCGCTAATTGTTCGTTGCAATATATATATTTTATAGATAATAAATAATTTATTTTACATGAATAAATAAATGAAACAAATGATATATGTGCAAGTATTCATGCGTATTATGTACCAATATATCTACACAGATGATATGTATGTACATGTACATCTAGTCATCTATAACATTAAACAAATGAAATTTAAGATTCTGATCTCGAATTGCATCTTCAACTATGACCATCATATGATTCCATGATTTGTCATCATCATCAGGTTTTCAACTCCATCAATCGCAGATATTGAGCTAAACTATGTCCTCCGGATGGACCTACCCACAATTTTATTGAACAATTTAATTAGTTATACGGAGATTATTTTAAATTGCTATATTTTCATGTTAGCTTTTTAATAAAAATATGTCAATTTGATTAAGTTGAATGGTACGTGAAATATGATACGTACCTTGAAATGTGGTTCGTGTCGAAAGCTCCAAGTTCTAGGGTTCACCTCTTTGGTAGCAGTTGAAGCCCATCTTTCGCTACGAAAGCTCACAGTTCTAATTTTTAATTCTCCTCTATTGGTTGTTAACTTGTCTAACATTTCTGAATCAGAAAATTTGTCTTCCGTCTCTTCTTCTTTTTGAGTAATGTTGAGATAAGGAGTTGCATTTTCCTATATTATAATATATTTAGCTACGTTAATTATATATAAAATGATGTCACGTATGTGTTTTTTACTTTTCATAGTTGTCATCAATAGGTATTAGATGTTATAAATTATTAAGATACTCTATATAGTTGAAATTTTTAAATAAAAACAAAGAGTTGAGATTTTTATAATTGGAGAAATTAAAATTCAAAGTTCTAAATTATTAATTCCTAAAACTTTAATGACGACAAGTTTGAAAAAGAATATAAAGTGACAAAATGTTTAGACTTGTTGTAGAAAATTACTTACTAATATTTTTATTAAAATTTGACATCAAAATTGTTTTTAAATTGTGGTGGGCCCTATAAAAAAGGACCTTGACTCTTGAGTATGGACTCAAAGTGCTCATGTAGGAGAGTTAGCTCTGATGCCATATTATACTACTATTATAATATATGTTGGAGTCTAAAACATCAGTCGATGGTTAATGAAGTTACTAAGTTTCGGAAGATTGATTTATACTAATAAAAAGACAATGAAGGATGAGGCTAAGATACCTTGAAAGAGAAAGACACGCGACGCAAAGAAGGGGTTGAAGCTAGGACTTCTTCATACTCGTGTGCATCGAGTTCATGCAAGTGAAGTGGTTCAAAGAACTTTGGTAGTACAACATGTCTTATGACTATTAGAAGAAAGAATGGCATGGGAAATATTATTCCAACTAAGGGTATCCAAGTCATGCCATAACAAATCAGCAAGTATGTTAGTTGAAATATTGTAAATGCTACTATGCTTTTAAATGGGACTGTTTCAACATATGAAGCATGGTTCCTCTTCAATACCCTGTACATTTACATAAATAATTGCATCAATTTGATAGTAATCTACTTAATATGTGATACATCAATGTCATGAGCTTAATCTTTGAACATTATAAGGGTCGACTATATAAACTAGGGAGGTAAGGAATATATTCAAAACTTTATTGGACTTGTTCTAAATCCAATCCTAATTTTAGGATTTAGGTTCAATATTTTACGTCCGATGGGTTTGGTTCGAATCCAAAAAGGGAGATATGGGTATAGGTCTTTAGACGCATAAACAACCCAGATATAATCAATTGAGATCTTTATGAAATTGCCGAGATCCTACTTACAATCCAACCAATGATCAACTTATACTTATTTTATATTTAGTTGGATCGATTTTACACCTATATGACCTATAGAGCAATTAATTAGACCTATTTCTAATACCGTAAAATGTAAAATGATCAATTGAAAATAATTAGATTAAGATGCATTTAAAATCCATTTAAAACCCTAGATCATTTTGACCTGATGTGTCTGAGATTGGATCCAACATTTTTAGACCTTAAGAGTCTACAAAAGATCCAACATTGGTTACCAAAATAATTAGATCCAACAAATTTAAATGGAGGACTTACTTGTGTAATCTACTCTTATTGACAAGAAGAAGTTGAATTCTTTCCCAAAATTGGTTACCAGGAAGACTATCAATGGCCATGTAAGCAAAATAACCCCAAAGAAGTGAAGATGGCATTCTTTTTAGGGCAGGCATGGCAAAAATTGAGAATGCAAGGAAAAGGGATTGCAAAAGATTGCTCAATCTTTGCTCGTTGACTCGGACTGGTAAGTAGCTTTCAATGTGCTTCTCAGGATCAAATGTTACATTCCCATTTTTTTCATCACTTTCTCCTTTCATCACTACTTGCTTTAAATCTTCTAGCTCCTTAACTAATGCATTTGTCTGCAAAATGAATGTCTTACTATGACTTATCAAGTTATAAAATCAATCCAATTTCAAATCACGAGTTTGAATCTCATTCAACACTGATTTTATGAGGAATATTTAATTAACACCATATATAAACAATCAAAGTTCGTTAATTACATGTGCTGGTCGTGATGGAATATAAAAATAATTTTGCAGCTCAACTATAAGCTTAATCCTTTGCATATCATTTTTCCATCAATTTTAATTTGTGTTTTAGTGAGAGAAAAAATAACTTGCCTTAGGAAGGCCAAAAATCAAATCCCCATCTCTCTTACTTACTCCAAGAGGGTGTATATTGTATATATAGAGAGGTTTTCAGGTTTAACCTAGTGGGCTTTTGTAAGTAAATTTAGCCCATATTCATATTTTTCATCAAACAATATTCAGGCTCATATTTTTCATCAAACAATATTCAGGTAGTCTCTAGAGAGACGATATTCTTAATAACTACTTGTATTGTTTTTAATGCCTACTTACCGTATCCTTAATGCCTACTTTTAATATCTTAAATGTCTACTTACATCATTCTTAATACCCACTTACAATATTTTAAAAAATTTATAATGGGCCGGCCCAAAAGAGATGGTCTCTCAAAGAGACCGTCTCTCACAAGAATTTATGAACAATATTTTATAGTTAGGTGGAATTTCGTTTGATACGTCACATTGTAAATTTCACTATTAACTTTCTATAATTTTCTATTATTATGCACGATTTGAGATGTTAAACATTAAATTTATGCATTATTGGATAATATTGGATTGGATTGTTCCACATCACAAAACCTTTTAAGTCATTGGAGTCTTTCCTCCAATTGCAATATGATTTTGAGATGGTATCTTATTGAGTTATGAAGTGTGCGCATTTCGTATTTGGTCGATTATTATATGCTTACATTGATAATAAGTTTAGTTCAATTTAACAGATAGGGTGCACAACTAAATAAGACATTTATAGAGAAATGGAACTTAATTAATAGTGTAATGTAGCTGAAAAACATACCAATTTGTTCATGTCCATTTCAAGGAAAATAGCTTGCATATTGCCATAAATTTCAGAGTTGCTCGCCCTTTCACGTATACTTGCTTTAGCACTTTCCACCATTTTTCTTCTAAGCAACTCTCTCTTGAGGACAGCAAGGCTCTTGGTGTGCATGGGAGAATGAGGAAGAAGAGCATAAGAAGGAGGAAGTCCAAGCAATCCACAAACCAAAGTCTGTTACATATATTTAAATTATTAAATTTTATCAGTTAGAAATGTTAATTTGATCCTTAATAATAAGATTAAGATTATATATATCCCATCACTTTAAACCTTACTTTAGGTGGAAGCCAGTTAAAGTTATTTGGGTAATAGAATTAATATTGTTGTAATAGTATTAAGCATCAAGACTTTGATATGTTTAACTAGTGTAACATAATTTGAAAGTTAATTTACTTTTAAATTAGTAATTTACTAATAAAGATGTTAGAGTATATAATATATCCCTGTGTTTTAACCATTAACTTAAGTTTTTGTTGAGTTAGTTTTTTAATATGGTATCAGAGCCAGATTAGAATTGCGGGACATGTTGGTTCCTTGAAAAATTACCTAAAAATAGCCCAAAATTGATAATGATTTGTTTTTTCACTTGGTGAATTGTGAGGAGATTAATGAATCAGGTAACATATATCGTGTTGAAAAGTTGAACTAGAAGTAAGAATAATTAGGAAGAGTGACAAACCATAAAGGCAAGAAGAAATATATCATAGTGATAAGCAGAAGGATTCTTGAGATTAAAATCTTTTTGTTGTGCCATTTTTGAAGCCACGTTATGCTCGAAAAAGAATAGTCCTGCTACCATTATTCCTGGTATTAAGCCCCCTAGGATGTATCTTCCTGGCACTTCTCCCATTTTCTGCAATTTTTCATCAATTTTTTTATACTTATTTGACGAATTTCAAATGTAATTATACAAAGTATATACTCAAATTTTATAATAATGATAAGATTCATACTTCTAATCCTTTTAAATTTCACAAGCCACACAAATTAATGGCATTGGGTAATGCAGGAATATTATAATAACTGGTATTTTAGTTTTAACTAGTATATTTAGTACTTGGCTTAAATTTGTTACTTGAGAAAAATTTTATTTGCAATATTATTTAGGAAAAATTACCATGAATAATATAAATTTTGCTTATTACCCAATATTATTACCAACTTTTGATTAATCATGAATAATACCAACTTAAAGAGGTATTTTCCAAGAAAATTTCTAACATGTTATTAATCAAACTATAGGTGATTATGTGACAAAAATTAAATTTATAAATTAGTTAATAAACTAAAATTGGTATTATTCTAGGAAAATGCTCTCCTAAGTTGGTATTATTGATGATTAATTAATAGTTGGTATTATTATAGGGTAATTAACAAAATGTTGTATTATTCATGGTAACTTTTCTTATTATTTAACTTTGTAACTTTCTTATTTTGAAGATAATATTTGTTATCAATGATCAGTTGTAAACAACTTCATTATTATTATTATAAGGATAATATGTATATGACATTTTATTTGATTCGCCTCGATGTTATTATTTACTAACACTCATTGTATCACGCCATATTCGAGATGCTAAATGTTGGTTTTAACTAGGGTATTAATATATACTTCCTCCGTTTTCTAATATTTTTTTGTTTGGAATATTAATAAGAGTATTGTTTTTATTAGGATAAAATCTTTAAATATAATTATTATTCTTATTTAGATTCTTTCATTTCCTCGACTTACCTCATAAACAAAAAAACCAATAAAAAAGATAAGATAAATTACCTTGGCAATAGTCCAAGGATGCAAAGAATCAGAATCCCAAGGATGAGGACTAAATAATCTTCTAGGAACTCCAGAAGGAACTTTGCTTGGTACACCATACGACAACGCTGTCCACACTACTATCATCAATGGAACCCCGAAATTCGCAACAAAATTTCTTATATAGCCTACACACCAAAATATATATTGATTTGATAATAAGGCCTATGAAATGGGTGATAATTAGTCATATTTGTTCATATTAGTTCATTTTTAAAATTTTGAATTGAAAAAAGAGATTTATTTGAATTTATCTTTTAATTAATAAAAAATATACTTTAAATATATATTTATGAGCAACGAATAAGTATATGAGTTTTCATAATTAAACTGATGAGGAAACTTGAAAGTGGGAACTAAGAAATGAGGAAAGTGTGAATCAAGGAATGAAAAAAAGGTAGATTGCTAAAGAATTTTCAATTACTTTAAATAATTATTTATGAGTTGCAAATAAGTAAGTATATGAGTTTTCATAATTATACTAACTATATATTTTAAATTTATATTTATATTTATATGTAAGTAAAAGCCAAAATATATTTACATTAATTTGATAAAAATTAATGTTCAAGTGATTTTATAGGACTACTATTAGGCTATGACAATTTGTCACATGATCACCCCATGAGTCTACTTGTGTGGAAACACCTAAGGGGCACCCGTGAGTTCGGGCCTACAAACCATGAATTATAAGCATGGACTTGGATACAACACTTGATGAGTTTCACTATTTTCCAAAACCATATGGCATTCAAATATTATATTCAAATATACCGATCACTCTTTTTAGCAATGTGAAATCTTCAATGTGAAATCTTCCTCACAGGTGAAACATATCCAACACTAACCTGTTGCATACCACCATGATCTTGCTTTTCTAGTTTTGAAGGCAGTATAGAGAAAGCCTAGACAAAATAGGATGGCAAGCAATCCATTTGAGTAAAGCCACTCGAACTCGTACGCCTTAATGTCTGGATCTTTCCCTTTGGGCACTTGAAACTCACTTAAAATCCCCTATTATTCAAACAACATAATTTTTCTGGATAATTTATGATAGTCACATTAATTATGAGTATGTACGAGCAGTGCTATATTTATATAGGGCACCATAAATAGAAATCATACTAAATCTTTTAAGAAAAACGGTATAAAATTATGATTAAGCATGTGCTATTGCTAGAGTCTTAATTTTTTAGGGTTCAAAAAATTTATTATATATATAAGATAAATAAAAAGCAAAACCTTTAAAAAATAACCACTTTAAAATTATACATTATAAATTGAATTTTCCAAAAAAATGTCAAGCTGAACTGAACTAAAAGAATAACAAAAATATATTGGATAATAATTGAGTTCTTTGATTTAATTGTCTTCAATGTCCCTCTCTCTTTCACTGATTTATTAACTTTGTTGTGATTTTTTTTTTTTTTTTTTTTGATTTGTGGACGTTGTTAATACTTATGATTTTCTATTTTGTTTATCATTAAATTATTGAATAAAAAATAATTACCATTTTATATCTACATACCTTGATACTCTCTTGGATAAAGAGCAGAGCAATTAACATTTCAATAAGTTCTTCTACTATTCTTGTGAACCGATCAATGACTGCACAGGCATTAAAAATCGCTAATAACAGCAGCAAAACAGCTGTCCACACACAAACCCTGCAATATATAATAATAAAAAGAAATTCCAAATCGTGATTTAAATCACTATAAAACGATAAAATAAATATCAATAGAAAAAATAAAATTAAAAAAATAAAATAAAATTCTAAAAAGCCCCATCTTATGAAATTCTTCCACATAAGGGTAATTTACCAATATTATAAAGAAAAACTTACCTAGAATAATCCAATCATTTACTGATTTTTTACAATAATCCAAATTTTTGATTAACCATGAATAATCGCAACAATAAGGTGTGCTTGCTAAGAATGCACCAAGGTAACCTTTTGCCTATACAACAAGTCATTTTTCTTAAAAAAAATAAAAAAATGAATAGAAAATTAAATTAAAAAAATTAAAAAATTAAAAAATTAAAAAAAAAATAATGTAATTTTATTTTTTGATTTTAACTTTTAATTTCTAATATTTTTGATTTTTTTTTTGTCTGGCAATTAACATGCAAAAGCAGGTTATCATTTGGATAACAATGTTTTGGGTAAATGACCCTAAGTTGTGATTATTGTAGGAAAATCAATAAAAAATTAAATTATTCTAAATATATTTTCCTATTATAAATAACTGTTATTTACTTAGACTACCTACAAGACTACAATACAATCCAACACATATAATTATTATTATTATACCCATCTTTATTACTCATGCATACCCATCTTTCGTTTCTTTTTAATAAGTACGCTATTAAAAATAGAATAAAATAGCTATTAAAAACATAGCTATTAAAAACATAAAACTTATATTTCATCATACGCTATTATTATTATTATTATACCCATCTCGATAAGCTTTCACATATAAGGAAAAAAAATAGCTATTAAAAACATAGAATAAAATTCAAATCGACCTCATTGGCTTAATGGCTTAAAATCTTCACCAGAATCATTACCGGAAGCAGTAAGTGTTATCAGTATATAAGTAACGTAAAACTTATATTTCATCATACTCATCACTTTGAGTCTTTGACATACATGTGGCGGCTATAGAATGAACTTAGAAGAATATAATATACTTCCTCGCTCTTATTTGATTTCTATCAAAGAGAAAATTGATTTTTTTTAGAAAAAGATGAATAATAGTAATAAATAAAAAGAGAGAATGAATTTTGTAAATAAAATTCAAAGAGAGTTAAAATGCATGGATGAAACTAAAAGGAAGTGGTAGGCCAGTCCAAAAATAGAAATGATGCAAATTAAATAGAACGGACAAAAATAACAAATGCTGCAAATTCAGTGGGAGAGAAGAAATACTAATTGAGAAACTACTTTGACATGTGGTGGCTGTAAAATGAAAGTTGAGGAATTCTAAGTATTTCTTAATTAAATGTTGTTTTCTTATTTGCTCAATTATCATTTACTCTAGAGTGTGAATGTTGTTTTCTTTTTTGCTTCTACTTTTGTTTAAAGAGCTTTTATTTCAACCTCTATTATTATTTACTCTAGAATTTTCAATACTGATCTCTAAGTTTAGTTAAATTATTATCATTATAAAAAGGCCTTACCTTTACCCCATATTCAACTCATTCTCATCATTTATCATTAAAACATATATAAATATTGATCAATACTAAATGTCTTCAAATCTAAAAAGTAAAATTATAATCTTCATACAAATTTCTACTCATATTTTCTATTCTTTAATAATTTAAGGAATTACCATGCTGTCCAAGCCAAGTAGTGATGCTTTAAATCCTCCCTTTGTTTAGCAAAAGCAAACAAAAAGGTATACATAAGAACAGTTGGTTCAGCAACTCCTTGTATTAGAAGTGGTTGTCCTCCAAATAGTGAGTGCAGCAGCCCACAAATCGCTGCCGAAGATAATGTTTGCACTGAGCTCAGACTCCCACCTATAATTAAGCCCGAAATTTTGTAATGCAAATTAATAAATAGAATTATATGAAAACTTTTAAGAAACAATTTAATTAAAAATTTAAATCGATAAAATTGAAACTAGCTGAAATAGATAAGATTTTAATTTATAACGTTGAGAAAAGATTTTCTGATACTATTTTATAAAACCAACTTAATTAAATAATTATATTTATAGCTAAAGTCCGTGTTAAGTGTTGTAATTGATTTTTGTTGGGTATTATTAGTCGTAGGACAGAACTCAAACCTGTTTTTTTACTTAACAGTTCACCAAATGCTATAGCAGGAAGAGCAGATGCAAAACTGATGGAGGTCGCAGGAGTAAGTATCCTGTAATAACACTATTATTATTCACAATGTCACACATATGCCTAATAGATATGTTATGCACATGCTAGATTCACGTCACATGAAAACCAATTAAATTAATAAAATCTAAAAATTAATTTTAAATACATATTTTCAGTGAAGTTTTGGAAAATATATGCAATTATTTTGAAATATGGGTATATACTAGTCTTGGTACAATTATACGGGACATTAAATGTTGAACTCAAAAAATTGTATACGTACCCCGTACATGAATATACTCCTCTATCGAGATATGTACCTCTTTATTTCTTTTTAAATATTAATTTAATTACGTATTTTCACCTGATTTTGCACCTATATATTTTTATTTAATTGCATTATAAAAAAGATTTTGAAACCAATAATTATATAATTAATTACTAACTATTGAATATGTGTATTAAATAATTAGCTTAATTAATTAAACACGAGTTAATTAGTATAGAGCAGGATTTGCAACAAATTAATGACAAACGTATGTACCCGAATCCATATTGCAAACCGTTAATCCAATCTTGCTTATAACATGAAATTCTTCCTTGAATATCGCTTTTAATTCCTCGGAATGGAGCTCTTATATTCTCCATTATTAGGTATAATAATCTAGTAGAGAATGAAAATTAGAAATTAGTGTAGATGTAGAATATCCTAAAGGCTAACAATAGATAATGATAACAATACGAACAAGTATTTCTATTATTATAAAAATATGATCTTAATTTAATTGGAAATAAGTATTATTTTTTAGAAAAAAAATTTTAAATTTAATTTTCACGTTAAAAGGTATTCTGTTAAAAGGTATTCTATTAATATATAGTAGAATATATATATAGAGAGTAATTGCATGGATATACACCATAGTTATTGTTATAAATACGCAAGGAACAAATGTTTAACCTAATGATTCTCTTTACTAAACATATTAATGTAATCAAAGAACATAAAACTAAGACTTTTGGACACGAATTTCCAATTTAGTGGCAATTTTTTATTTTAAACGTCTAAGCTTCGTTCGGATTCCAAACGTCTCATTTTATACAACTCTAATGATAGGTCAATATATATGTTAGGGAAATTTCATTGCCACTTGTGTAAAGAATAAAGATTTATGTTTTTAGGTTTAATATTTAACCAACTCTTAAATTATGGGGAATTTAACAAATAATATTACGTATCGATATACGTAAAATATTGCAGTGTTTTTAATTTATTCAATTTGATGACTTGATTGGTAAAGTCACACTAAAATAATAACTTATTTGTAATTTGAGATTGGATATCATTTGAAGAATATCTCCATATATATGTTTTTCTATTCTTCAACAAAAATTTTAACATAATTGAAAGTAGGGTAATATGAGGCTTTGGTTGACTAGAGGAGGAAGAATGTTTTAAGGTTAATTAGAAGAAATGGAAAGTGCTAGTGAACATGAAAACGTAGACCTAATGTTCTAATTTGAAGTGTACCTTTGGAAAATGCTAATTTGATCCAATTACTCGAATATGATTTACAAATGACATAAACGCAAAAATAAAATCAAACTAATATGCTGACTAGATATAAAAAATACGATAGAAGTGTACCTTTGGAATTATAAGTTGAGGCAAAAATAAGCCAATATTTTTTTTTGAAAGATAATTGATAAGTTGTAAGAATGAAATAGAAGATACTTGCATACCTAATGTTCTACATTGTTAGCTATATATATAGTGAAGACGAGCACTATTGGACACCAGAAAGATATTCTGTCGTTTGTAAATGAAAACTACTTGAACTTTTATTTTTATTTTTATTTTATTATATTATTATATTATAATATATTTGATAGCCTTATTAATTATTTTTGCAAAGTCAAGCAGCAATTTTTTTTGTTGTTTTCTAAATATTTATCATTTTTTTATTTCTGGATGCTAGTTTGTTGATTGAATGCCACATGGGCGGCAATTTTTTTACAATTATGAAATGGACGACAATGGTAAGCAATGGCGGTATTGAAATTGGAGTAGAATGCATATAGTCATATGGATGTGGATTTAGATAAGGAACCAACTATGATAATAAAATTAAAACTATTATATTTTTTTTAATAATATAGAATTACTTTTTTTATTTTACCTTTTTAATTGCTAATATATTCTTAATGGAAAATGTCAGATATAAAGTTTTGTATATTGTTTAGTTAATTTTAATACAAATTAAATTAAATCAAAACATACTAAAAATGTTAAATTAGGCTGAACTTATTGTAAATACCAACAATTATATATCGGGAAAATACGAGTTGTACAAACTTCATAAGCCAAAGAGTATATAATATCCCAAATCATATGGCAATGGAAAGAAGGAATCCAATAACTTATAAAGTGTGCGCACCATCTTGAATATGTCGATGTTGGATAAACCATCCCAACACCCCACTCACTTTCAAATCCCCGTCAAGTTCGCATGTGGGAGTAATCAATTAGGGTGGGAACGTCATTCTTTTCGGATCTACCATTTTTAGTTTTAATTGAACCATCAACTCTTATACCATGTTAAATTAGGCTGGATTTATTATGAATGCCAGCAATTATCGGAAAAAACACGAAGTGCACACACGTCATAAGCCAAAGAGTATATACTATCCCAAAACCATATTGCAATTGGAAGAAGTAATCCAATAACTTATAAAGTGTGCAGACCATCTTTAATATATATGTCGATGTTCAGATGGTACTATACCAAAAATTGATTTTTCCTTGATCCAAATCCAAATCAAAATTTTACTAAACCAAAACGAATCAAACCAATTACACTATAGAAAATCAAAACAAATATAAAAGAAAATTAGCTCAATCAAATATATCAAAAATTTATAATTATTTACTAAATCTCAAATAAATGATCAAAAGTTTAATATACCAAATATTTCAAAGTTAAAATGATACATTGAAACTCGATCAAATTAATTTAAAGTTTTGATGAATTATATAAGTTACTATAATTTCAAGCATAAATATTTTTTTTCTTTTGAAATATGCTCTTAAGCATAAGTATTCTGGAATTTAGGTTTTGGTTTTTTAATTGAAAACCTATTTTAAACCAAAATTGTAACACCCTGAGATTTTAATAATGAAATTATTTAATATTTTAATAACTTTTAAAGATTATACAATTATATTAAATTATTTCTGAATTAGTTTTAATAAATTTCTTTCATATACGGATTTAAATTGTAACACCCAAACAGCAGCTGCCCAGCAACTAGCACAACCACCTGCTGTGCGTCTGCTGCAGCCACGACCGCTAGCTTGCTCCTCCCCTTCTGCCGTAAAGGGTGCCGCCACCAGCAGCCACGGTTCAGCCGCATGGTGTCCTTCACAACCATCTAGTCTTCATTCCTTTTCTAATTGCCCCATTGTAAGCCTCTCAAGTTTACACTAAGTAATCTTCCTATATCTAATTAGAATTTTATAAAGGCTCATGAGTTTGGTGTTGATTTTTTGTTAAATTCATTGAATCTTGTTATGGGTAAGAATTTGATTGATGATTTGAATGTACTTATGAATTGGGTTTTTGAAATATGAATGAAAAGTGTTGAACCTTGTTTTATTTTCATTGAACCTTATTGTGGGTAAGAGTGTGTTTGATGAGTTTAACATATTTATGGCTTAGAGTTGAAGTATGAATGAAAATAATGGTTGTGTGCTATTTTGATGGTGTCTTAGTACATGAGTAACTTTATTTGTGTTGAATGTGGGAGTTTTGTTAGGCATGGTAGTCTTAATTGGCCTTGTTGAAGTAAACAAAATTATTAATGTTGATTACAAGTACTCTCGTTAGGTTATCGAAGTTATAATTAAATGATATTAGTAAGACCATGAACATAGTGTCAACTTGTTGAGAATTATTAAAGTTACCTGTTATGATGTCTTGATTTTAGCTCTTTCTAACCTTAGAGAATATAATAAATGATATTGCAATGCGATAACCTTAAGATTTGTTCTTGTCGCCATATTAGCACTACACTAACATTGTGAGACTTAAGTGTGAATCGTCGTTTTATTTTAAGATAATGTGAATCGTTATAACTCAAAGTTAGTTGGTGTAATGAAACAATTGACATAATCCTTTTATTCTTTGTCGATGGAAAAACTTGTGTTATTGTTGAATTGACGATTATGCTTGATGTTGAATGAGATGCGTACGTGCTAGAAGTAATTGAAAACTTGTCGTGAATGGATGATAGTGGTTACTTTGGCTTTTAGCTGGTATGAAAAAGTAGTTAAGGGAACTTATTAGTTCTATTCATAGCTTATATAGGTGCCCACTTCATAAGAGGAAAGTAGAACCTTAGTCGGGTGATTTTTGTAACTTGTGATTGCGCAATGACGCTTGCAGGTACGTACACGCAGTAATTAATTATCATATTCATTGTTTCAAAGTATTATCCATATCATGATTATATGCATTGTATTAGAATTATAAAACGCCAGAAAGTAAGCCATGCTAGTGAATAGTCATAATAGTGATATAGGCAAGTAGAATGAAAGCATTAGGAGACTATGAGAACAGATTTCTAAATAGTAGAGAAGGCACCATGGTTGTGTGTGGTATCGAAGTTATTTCCTACTTATTGAGCCTTGATTTATGATTAGTTGGCGTGACTCAACTGGATTATGTCCGGTTGATTTAGTAGTCCCCTAGGTGAGGTCCGACGGGACCACCGTAAGGGGGTATGAGCATGCTTGGGTCATTGGGCGCCCGGTGGCCGATACTGCCTCTTAACCGAGGTATTACCATGCGGGCCTTGCAAACCCCAATATGGTGGCCTCTTCACTGGTTTAGTACCCCAGTGTGTTAGTTTTTTCCGGAGGTAGGACCCGAGAGGGTCAGTTGAAGGGGGCATGAGCTCATACTTTGCCATGGGCACCGGGTTACCGATAACGCCCTTGGCCGTGTCACTATGCCATGAATAGAGAAAAGATCCACTACCTTGAATATACTTCAAGAGATTAGTAGTTTAAAAGAGAAATTATGAGTAAATAGAGGTGTTTAACAAATGAGTAGACTCGTTATTGCCATATTATATCGTTGTCTATAGTTTTGTTCAATGACTTTAATTGTTATAAGTTCATTAATTACTGATGTTTATGTGTTTGTTGTTGTTTGTTCATGACTCTCTATGATGTTCCTGCTATAACACATCTGACTATGGTCATTATGTTGAGCAGCAGGAGGATCATAGCTTGACATGACAGGTATAGGAGCTTCTTTTGCTTTGCATTGGGGGAAAGAGTGGAGTACGGTCGTAACAATTATGTACAAATTGCCTAATGCTTGTAGCTTCTATATTACTTGTAAAGTTATTTTTTGGAATTGTATAATTTCTTTTGTATGGAGCCATGTGACTCCTTTTATGATCCATAGTTCCGCTGCGTAGTTTTTGTATGTATAGTAGTAAGAACACTCCTTTTCCGTCAGATCGATGCGTTAACACTGGAACCACGATCCTCGTTAGAGTTGATGATTTGAGAAGCCGGCGATGATTCTTTCTGTCGTGACGTATTCTTGAAGGCATTAAAGGCCTTAGATTATTTTAGTTATGTTATCCATTTATATATTCTTGTCACATCCTCAGTGTTCAGCAGAAATGCTGCCGAATTTTCCATTTACTCATCTTTTCAATTAAGCTTTAGCGTTTATTTTAATTATTTTCCCTTTTCTTTTTATGTAACACCCGAATCTCCTCCCTTCCTTCACGATTCTGGTTTCGTTAAAAAGGTTGGAAATTCAGGGGTATTACAAAAATTTGACTATTTTTTAAAGCAAACTAAATCGAAATGGGAAAAACACCAAACCAAAATTCAATTTGGTTTAGTTTGGTTTTTTATTTTTCACTATATAACTTACACCCGTAATTGTCATGCACTAATTCAAAATTTAAGTATATGATTATGCAGATGAAAAAATAATTTTTTATCAGAGGAAAAAATTATCATATAATTCATATATGTAAATTGAATCTTGACCTTAGTTTTTGTACAAGATTTTTAATATTTGTTAGTTTCAAATAGTTTGCTACATTTTCTTTTACTATTTTTATTTATTTTATCTACGCATTTACTTTCTTTTTTGATAATATTCACACAATTTTAAATGTTTTAATTTTGTTCTCAAAACAACTAAATTACTCATTAGTACTGTGCTAAATTTTGTGGTATGCAATTAATTAGACCACATATAAATAACTCAAGGTTAAATTTAAATTGATATATATAAGTTGGTAATGCTGGATAGTCCTCTACGGACAAAGAGAGGAGAAATTAATTAAATCTCGAATTGAACCTCTCTCACAAAGGATAAAGAGAAACCCTTATGTATTTAGTCACTGAAAATTAAATCTGAAAAAGTCGTCAACCATTTGATAAAACTATAACTCTATGACATTAATTAATAATAATTAATAAGTCATAAATTATAATTTTTGATTAATCTTTCTTAAAAAGCAATTAATTATTTGTATTCAATTTAAAAACTATAGGATGTTATTATTTTTTCCATATAAGATTCATGATTTTGATTGCCCACCACGTCTAATCCTCTCCTTCTCTTAATCTACTTAGTTTACTTAATAAAAGTAATAACGTAGGATCTTCTAATGGGCCGCCTGGATTGAGGGTAATTATTTATAAGGATAAATAAAAAGTCAAACTAGAAAAACAAAGTTAATTAGATAGATGATTAAAGAAATTTGATTATTAGAAAGGTGGAAGAATTAATTAAAAGGTAATGAAAAATGGAGAAAATATCAATTAGTTCTCCTATTTTGGGTATAAATTTACCTTTGAGGAGGATGGAGAATTTCTTTACCTCCAAACAAGGGACATCAACCTCTTTTTTTATTCACTTTTTTTAATTTATTCTTATTTTACCTTTATCATAATTATTATTTGTATCTTTAAATACCTTTCTTATATTAACTTGATTTTTTCACCCTTTTAAATATTTACTCCATGAAAAATTAAATCCAAAGTAATCCTAGTATTTGATATTATCATCATCACCTCATTTCGAGGAAGTCAACGATGATGAATTATAAGTAGGCGCTGACTTATTTAGATTTAGATACGTGATAGCCACCCGATAATAATATTCAAAGCGCCAGTGTTTCCTCCATTTTTATCTAATTCTACAAGTTACCTAATTAAATCACAAGATTGTAATCAGAACTAATAACCCAATTTGTTTAATTATGTAGCGTCATCTTGATAAGATGAATTAAAAATATGCACTTATATCACCTACCTATTACAAACTACATTGTACACTTTCATTCGAAGGTGTGTTCATCCATAAGAAAATTAAATTTTGTCTTAGTTTAATTAATATTATTTTTTCAGACAAAAGACTTAAATTTGATTATCACCTAATTTTTCTCTTTTCTTAATCTACCATATAATTACATTTTCCCTTTTTTTATGCTCTTACAGTTACAATATATAAAATAATACAAATATCCTAGGAATCTAAATATTAACTAAGTTTTTGTTTGAGTTAGTTTCTTAATAAGGTATTAGAATTTAGCATAACAATAGCTCTAGAACAGTCATTAACTATCGTCAAAAAATAACAAGCTCCGCACGACGAAATATGTCTATACGGGCCCCACAAATCACAATAAATTTTTTTCAAAAATTCTAGATGCTTTATTGTCACTCAAAGGAAACCTATCTCCTGGATGCTTAGCACGCATGCACACTTCACATCCTTTATCTAAATAATCTTTGCTACTTACGGTGGGAAGCAACTTAACTACTTTCTCGAAAGGATGACCCATACGACGATGCCACAACTCCAAGTCAGACTTTGCAGCAATAGCACTCACATGATGCACCGAATTCGATTTGCTGAAATAATACAATTCGTCCTTCCTAGCTCCCGTTCCAATTGATTCCTTCGTTTTGTCCTGTATAACACACATATAAGCATTAAATTGGACAATATAATGAAGGTCATCAATAAGTTGTGAAACTGAAAGTAAATTACTATGCAAATTAGGAACATAGAGCACCCCGGTGAGGGTGATTTTATATGACAAACAAATAGAGCCAACAAGAGAAGTTAACACTGTTTCACCATTAGGAAACCCAACCGGACACTCAAAGTTTTTGGTGTCAAAAAGCCAAGATTTTTCTCCGGTTACGTGATGAGTAGCTCCCGTGTCAATAATGCAAGCGGTATCATCAAACTTACCATTCAAACGATTATCGAAAATTGTAGCGTTACCTATTTTTGGTGGTGGTGGAAGTGATCTTTCACCGCCGATCATGGTGTAAAAAAAAATTAACAAGGCTTTGACACCATGTAGAATTAGTATAAACTTATAGATTTTTTACCTTTATTAATCAATCAACTCCAATATATATATAAAGCTAACTTTAGAATTACCTTAACTTAGGCAACTAGAATTTTAAGAAACAAAATATAAAAGATAACAACCAAAAATATTCCCAAAATATATTATACCCACAAAATATATTATTCCAATAACCCTTAATTTAAAGTGGATTATTTAGCGCCAGGTATGAGGAAAACATGTACTTCATCTACACTTCTAACCTATAAGGTTCTCGTGTAAGGGGTGTGTTACTGTATATAATATATCCTAGGACCGCAATGACCATTAACTTAAACTTTTAGTTGAATTAGTTTTTTGATACATAAGACTCTAACTATCTGCACAATTCATCATCATATCCACTGTCTTGTTGATAGAAACTATTTACACAATTGTCATTAACTTATTACTTTTTTTTCTTTATCACTCCTTCCATGCGAATCCGTGTAGTTCTTTTGTCTTTTTTTCTTAAAATTAATGTATTATCGCAATATTTGATTAAAATAAATGGGGTAAATCCTTATTGGCTTGTTGGTAGTTAAATTCAGAAATTAAGCAAAAGGTCAATGATAATGGAATCATAGTGATGCTGATTTATTGCAAACAATTGTTTAAAGTCAAAAACAATGTATACGGCGCTATATCTTAATATACGATGAATGCGGTACGGACAGGTACATACCGTACATGTCCCTTTTACGTCGTGGGTGCACTTATCACCATTATGATCATGACTTATCATCTACTTATTACAAATATCAACAATATTAAGAGAACATTAATATAATTATTGCCTAACATCAAGTGAGAGAAAGTAAAAAAAAATGCGATCTTAAGTATAAAAAAAATTATTAAAGTGAAAATATTGCGTACTAAAACATAAATTATAATTGGTGCACTCATGTTAATAGTTGAATGATCCTTCGTTTATATTTGTGGTTAGGAATTTATTGAAAAAAATTTTTTTTTTGTTATTTATAGAAAAAATTAACACTAATTTTTTTAATTTATTTCTCATATGCTGAAACTAAACCAAAAATTCTATAATTTGTGAATAATTTCACCCGTTGCACTCATGCTAAATGAAAACCAATATTTCAATGAGAAATTTTGGTGAAGATGAGTGAAGATTTCTGGGTAAAAAAGCTTTAAGGTGCTTTATGGCCAATACAACGTTAATTAATAATTATATAAGATGAATTATCTAGGCTAAATATATTTTTAACAGACAAATCACACATGCAATAAATGAGATTAATATTTATTTTTCTTAATAATAATTGTATAAGATGAGGCTAAATATATGATGAGTTTATTTTTAACAGATGTATAATAATTTAAATTATAATTGATATTCATTTTTCTTAATAAATAAATAATAATGTTAATTATTAGATGCAAGTTGGTACATTTTGGTGTGATATATAATATTTTTTCATGCAATTCAATTTTTTTTGTCAAAAGTTAATTAATTTGACCCAAAGAAAAATTAGTTTATCATTAGTTATGTCAGCCGTACCAAATCCTTAAATTCTTCGTCTTTATAGGAATTTTACTTGTCATTGATTTATAGAGTTGACTACGCAATCAAATAGGGATACACTGCTGCTACTAAATATTCTTTTTGCTGTGATAAAAAGTGAAAAATTGTGATATAAAGAAAAACTAATGTTATCGTATACACTACAAAAAAAGGGGACGATTTCGACAAAAGTTTCGGATTAACTGAAACAGACGAAAATTTCCGATTGATTTTTTTGTCGGAATTCCCGAGTAAATTTCTGCTGAATTAGTTTTTGGTCGCATTTTTAAATTGGAAATGGAAAATTTTAAATTTAATATTTTCGACTGAATTTTAGTCGGAAAAATTTTCTACCGAATTCCGACTAGAATTCAGTCGGAAATGTTTTTTACACTTTTGCAGGTAATTTGGTTTGTAATGATTGTCTGCCAACTTATTTTGTTTGGATTTGTAAATTCATTTGTTTAGTTTATTGGTTATATTAATTTTAATTTGTAATTTTTTTATTTTTTGAGAAATTTGTATTTATTTACTTTCGTTTGTATTAACTTTATTTATTTTGTTTGACTAAAATGCACAACTCTTATTTATTTTGTTTAACTTGTCTTACTAATTTAATTGTTCGGAACTCGAAAAGGATACTTTGTTTGACTAGTTTAATTTGTTTATCTTGTTTGACTGAATCTCCTATTGTTTGTGTATTATTATTTTGTCTCTCGTCATTAATTCACTCAAACTAATAATAATACTACTCTAGTACGACTAATTATTTACTAATACAACTAATAACATACTAATAATGCACCTAATACGACTAACAACATAATATATACTAATACAAATAATAATATATTAATACTACATTATTATGACTAAAAATACATTATTACGACTTATTATAAACTAATACAACTAATAAGATATTAATACTACCCTAATAAGGCTAATAGTATGAGTAATACGGCTAATATTATAAACTAATACAACTAATAAGATACTTATACTATACTAATACGACTAATAATATATCAATAATGCACTAATACGACTAAGAATACATTAATACAACTAATTATATACCAATAAGCTAATCATACACTAATACGACTAATTGCATACTAATACTACACTAAGACTACTAGTTACGACTAATACTACATTTAATAATAATAATAATAATAATCTATTAGTTTTATAATAGAAAATTAAATTTGAAGATTGATGTAAAATATACATATGAAGTATATTTTATAAACTTTATATAAAATTAAAATAACCATTAGTTGTTTATGTCAAAAATATCTTTTCAAATAACTTTTTTGAGGTTTTGAAACACTTTTTTGTGTAAAATAATATTGGTGCACCGACATATTTGACCGGCCTCCTCACATATGAGACATTTTAAACTATTTTTGTTTGTCACTCTACAAATTTGCGATATAAACTGTACATGACTAAAGACAGTCCTAGTGATTCTTCCTCACTCTTATTAATCATCATCACAAAATATAAATAGATAGAAAATTGTCATCTTTAAATAGCAACCGAAAAGTATATGTTTTAAATGTTTTTTCAAATATGAAAAAAAAATAAACGTAAACAACGTGAAAAAATTAATATTAATAATTCACATTTTACTCATCCGCTGTGAATGATTCGACCTTTAGATTATTATTTAATAATCCAACTTATGTCCTTAGTTTGCTATCAGCACACCCTTTTATTTTATAGTAATCCAACCTTTATCCTTATTTTGCTATCAACATACCCTATACTGATAGCAAACTAAAGATAAAGATTAAATTATTAAAAAATAATCAAAAATTAAGATTTTTCACAGCAAATGGATGAATGATCGTATACTTAAACGAATGTATTATCTGAGCAATAGATTCTCGTGATAAGTAATTGTACATCTAAACACTAATTCCATACGAAACGTACTTGAAGTTCTTATCAAATCAAAACGACAATTGAACATTACTTAATATATTTTGAATTATATTTTATATAATATAATCAACAATTAATAAATAGCTGCCGATATTGACACTGTCAAAGAAATTACGCCAATTAAAGATATTAAAATACTTTCATATTTCATAGCCTTTACCAACTAAAAATGATAACATATGTAGTATATTGATAATTCTTTAAAATTAATTTTTTTTGGGTTCATTCATTTGTATTATTTACAAAGACAGACAAAAATGGATGTATCTTCTGAAAAATATTATTAATTAGAACACATGCATTATATAAATTCAAAGTTAATGATTTTGCAACAATTAATGTGCTTGTAGACCTTTGATGGCTATTATGAGATAACGATGGAGCATCGTGTCAATCGTATCAAAGAGTGAAAAAATCTGTTCATGAAAAAACAAATGATTGTTTATATACCAAATTTATAGTGTACGTTAAAGGGATTAATCCAATTAAAAATTTAAATTGATAAGCTACTAAAAGATTTAAATAACTTTTTGATGTAGGAATATGACCTATAGCTAATTAATTTGATTGTCACGAAACTAATTTTTTTTAATCAATTAGTATATGCAATTAGACATTTTTAATAATTGTACAAAATTAATTAAGCTCTCATATAAAAGGACATATTATATTTTGTATAAAAAATTTTAGTTTTTTTTATAAAAGAGTTGGTTGAAGACAGAGAGATAAGTGAGAATCGTACATAAAATTTTACTTAAAAATAATTATTCTCCAATTAAGACAAATTAAACTGATTATATATATATATATATATATATATATATATATATATAAACCTGAAACTATATGGAACAATTTGTTAATATTTATATAAATTATAATTACTAGTACCAAACTCCTTTTTAAGATTACTTGTACCATTTTGTCTCGATGAAATAGGAGTATTTACTCTCATGTGAGAGAATTTTAGAAGTATTATAGCAATTTCATAAACATAGAAGAGTATTATTTACAGGACTATAATTTATATAGAACTATTTGTTACTCAGCCGGTCAGTCCTTTTCTTAAGAATTTTTCCATTGGTGTTTTATTTATTGTTCACTTAAAGAATTTTTCTATTTAAATTATAAATTTTGAAAAAAATAACTTTTGTTTATAAAATATTGTAAATAGACATTAACTTCATTTAATAATGTAAATAAACAATTAAGATATTGAAAGTATTAAAATGAAAAATAAATAAAAGTTATTTTTTTTAGAATATTGTAAGTAGACATTAAAAAATTTTCAATTGTAATTTTTTTTCAAAATAATAGTGGGCCCATAAATATTTATTTTTTAGAATATTGTAAGTAGACATTAAAAATAATGTAAGTAGACATTTAAAATATTGAAAGTAGACATTAAGGATACAGTAAGTAAGCATTAGAAATAATGTAAATAGACATTAAGAATATGATAAGTATACATTAATCTTTAATGGGCTGAACTTGAAATACGTCTCTCAAGAGACTAGCTGGTTACTCATAAGCAAGGTAGATATACAAGTTAGAATAAAACTCTAATACATAAAGCCCATTATTATTATATATAATAGGCCGAAACACATAATAATCCCTAACAAAAGACAACAAACCTGGTGTAATTTAAGAAAAGCAGAAGACTAGTTGAATTTAATTGAAGACTTTTTTTATAAAGTATTTACTCTTCAACTAATACAAACTAATTTTATAGTTTTCTAAATATTAAGCCCCATATTTTTTGTTCAGTACTTGGAAACGGTAGAAGTATTATTTTGCTACCGTCTAACAAAAGTTGGTGGCCCTATTAGAGCCATATTAAGACAGCGGGCCTATGAGGCTTAAACTATCATTTAATGAAAGAAGTATTTTTCTAAAACAACTATTTAACTTTATAATTAGCTAATTGATCACTTTAAATTTATAAGTAATTAATTTAACACACCAAATATATACATATATATATATATATTAGCTCGATAAAGATGGTCTCACTATGAAATCGTCTCATTTAAAAATTTGTGAATAAAGAAATTAAATAGTGAAACATTATAATTAATTGTCTACTAATTTGTTATAGTTCATTCTTTTTGAGTACAACAACATGACAATTGATGATAAATAATTAGATTTAAAAGTACTATATAGATATCAAGTATACTTTTATTATATATGCTTTTATAGCATAATTCTTCATTTTCCTATCAAAAACTTTAACCATGGTTAGCATGCATTATATTGCATGAAGTAACTTCCTCAGCAGTAATCTCTGCTCGCTGCATTATTCTGTTCGTGCGATATCGTCTTTTAGTAGTCCCATCAGAACTTCATTCATACAATATCTCCGGGATGGACTTGGACCTGCGTATTAAATTCAAATCTTATGCCATTTTATTCTTAAATGAGATGAATTTAGGATATTAGTATTATATGGTAAATTGAACACTAATCTCTATCTCTATGTACATATATATATATATATATATATAGTCAAGACGACTATTATTTTTTGTATTATATGTTATACAACTTAATATATATTAATAAAGTTTAAATCAACTTGTTCCATAAACATAATTTGTTTTTGAAATGATTCCCTATACATTGATAAGTATAGCTTATATTGTTAAAATTTTACATTGTTTTCAAATAAATCTTTATGCAATTCTTCTTCTAATTTAATTTAGTTGTCCATTTTATAGCATGTGAATATATTTATTTAAGCCTAATTAATAACATGATCTCAAATTTATTAACATATATTAATAAAAAAAAACTAATATAATAATATTTGCATATAGATAAACCAAACAAAATTTTATTTGACTATATATATTTGAACTTATAATAAATCAAGAATAATTTACAAAATCAAATAAATAATGCTGAAAAACAAAAAAGATGTACGACTAATTAAATTGAATCAGAGGGAGTTTTGTTATATCGAAGTTTATAAATTTAAAAGGTCGATTGGTCGATAAATATTAGGTACCTTGAAGTGTTTGTCATGTCTCATGCTCATAGGTCTAGGAAGAGTGGATTGACATGCACCATTTGGAGTCCATCTTTCGCTATGAAAACTCATAGTTCTAATCTTTATTACTTCTCCTCTATTAGTTGTTAATTCATCTAACAATTCAAAATCTGTAAATTCCTCTTCGGTTTCTTCTTCATTGTCATTATATTGACTAATCACTCCTTCCTGTTCATACATTAAACCCGAAACATATTATAAGTGTACGTTATTAGCACACAGACAATAATCTTTAAATTTAGTTGTCACGTTACAATTTGAATTTTAACGACTTACCCTGAAAGAAAATGATACGCCATGAATAGAACGCCTTGAAGCGCCTAGAACTTCCTCATACTCATGAGCGTCTAGTTCATGCAAGTAACGTGGTTCAAAAAACTTGGGCAATATAAGGTGCCTTATGATTATAAGTAGGACAAATGGTAAAGGGAAGATTATTCCAACTAAGGGTATCCAAGTCATGCCATAGCAAATGAGTAAGTATACTAATTGGAATAGCGTGAACCCCAAAATGTATATGTATGGCACTGTTTCCACAAATGAAGCATGCTTCTGTTCCAAGACTCTGCTCAAAATTAAAAAAAATATTGTAAATATTAAAATTGCTAGTTTGTTCTTATGAGTTTAGGCCATTAATAAAATGAATATAGTTTAAAATCAACTTTAAAAATTTCATTTAGGTGATTAGCTAAATTTTTAATAATCTCGCCATAGAAAAATACGAGATTTGCATTATACTTGAAGTCTTTTAAAACCAAAAATAACAATGTAAAAGTCAATTTTTATAGCTAAGATATACTTCCTCCCTTCTATCATACTTGCTATATTTGAATTTTTACAGAATTCAATATGTTATTTTAATAATTTATATATTGCATTATACGTAACTAAAAATTATAAAAAGTTAATATGATAAAAGTATGCGAATAGACGATATAAATAAGATTTCAGTATACTATATTTTTTCTCATACATTCGATTCACCGCAATATATAAAATTATCTTGAATGATAAATAGTAGCAGTAGCCATAATGTAATGTAGCGAGTATTTCTAATGAAGGAAGTATAAATGAACTATGAGATTTTTAAAAGCTGATCACCTAATGTGAGATTTCTAAATTAATTTTTTTTATGATCCCACTACAATATATTAAACTTTTCGCAACATCATTGGATTTAGTGGCATTAAAAAAATGCCAATAGTTTATATTTTTAGTGTAAAATTGTTGGTTTTTATTTTAAGTTCCACTATAAAGTGATTGAGTGACACTTTATTTTGCCTTTAGTGGCATATCTAATTGTTACTAGTCTATAGTGGCATTTATGAGAAATGTCACTAGATCTTATGTCGAAAAACTTTAGTATTTTTTTTATTATGCTGCTAATATTATATATTGCTAAATGGTTTAATAAGTAGTACTAAATCCATTATATAAACTATTAGAATTTTGAAGTAATGACATTTAAATTAAAATCCGCTAAATATATCGCACTAGAAGCAAATTATGTTGTAGTGTTCGACATAGGTGTATAGGACTTACTTGTAAAATCTACTTTTACTAACAAGGAGAAGTCTCAATCTTTCCCAAAACTGGTTACCAGGAAGACTATCAATGGCCATGTATGCAATATATCCCCAAAGAAGCGAAGATGGAATACGCTTGAGAGCCGGCATGGCGAAAACGGAAGCAGCAAGGAGAAGGGATTGCAGTAAATTGCTCAATCTTTGTTCATTAACTCGAACTGGTAAATAATTTTCAATGTGCTTTTCTGGATCAAATGTTGCATTCCCATCACTTATTCCTTTCATCACTACATCCTTCAAGTTTTCTAGCTCTTTGACAACTCTATGTGTCTACAAAAACAAAAATATTGTCAATGACATTAACTAAGAAATTTTGTCAAGCAACCAACCGTAGCGTTACTGATATATGTTATATACTCTATGACGTTTTCTGACACGAGAAAATTGTGGATGCTATTATGTACATCTTTCTTATTATACTTGACGCTAATAATTTTATTAAAGAAAAGATGGATGATACACGAATATGTGACCCAAACTCTGATACCATATCAAGGAATTACCTCAATCAAAACCTTAAGCTAAGATTGAGCCCCCAATATTTGTTATACATTGGTCTATGATCAAGTTCTCTCATACGAGAGCCTTTTAGGAATTAGGATAGACACTATAACAAAATTAACCTTTTGCGACATAGATTTTAGTGACTTTTTAAAAAATGCCACTAGTTTATATTTTTTGTGTAATAATTGTTGGTTTTATTTTAAGTTTCACTATAAAGTGATTTAGTGACACTATATTTGACTTTTAGTGATATATGTAATTGCTACTATAGTCTATAGTGACATTAATGAGAAATGTTACTAGATCCTATGTCACGAAAAGCTTAGTATGATTTTTTAGTATGCTCCTAAACAATCTAATAAATGTCACTTAATCCAGCATATATACCATTAGAAATTCAAAATAGTGACATTTAAAATAAATGTCACTAAATATATACCACTAAAAGTATATTATGTTGTAACGAAAAGAGTGGATGAGTGGATGTGATACACATCTTCCTCATACTTGAAGCTAATTAAGCTTTGATACCATCTCAAAGAATTAAGTTGATAATTGAGTCCTAATATATGATATATACTCTTTCAAATGTTGATTTTAGGATCACAGCAGGATAGATTGTCCTTATGGACTGTTGGTGTATGACTCTTTTGACATATGATTGAACCACAATTCTTCCTTCCTATGACTTTTTGCCTATGGGATTTTTTATACTGGCAATTGGATTTATTATAATGTTCATATGTCTTTTTATTATAAAATATTTACTAAAAAAATGTTTTGCTTGCAAATTAAGCTGAACTACGTACCGATTTGGTTCGATCCATTTCTAGGAAAACAGCTTGCATGTTGCCGTAAATTTCAATGTTACTAGCATGTTTATGTATGCTTTCTTTGGCACTTTCCACCATTTTTCTTCGGATTAATTGTCTTTTCAGTACTGCCAGGCTTTTGGTGTGCATAGGAGAATGAGGTAGAAGGGCATAAGACGGAGGGAGTCCAAGCAACCCACAAAGCAATGTCTATTAATGTAAATGTTTAAAAATCAATTCTTTCATTTGAAGTATATATATTACAAAAACAAAAATAAAAATTATTTGTGTTAGTAATTAATTAATATTATCTTCTATTCTTTCCGGAGTAAAAGCAACTCTGTCAAATTTTCACTTAAGTCCATCGGTAATTAGAACATTATAACTCGGAAATTTTAACCTGTAATTCGAAATTATCGAAAGAATTAGGTCAAATTTAACCGCAAATTAGTGGGTCAATCACTAAAATTCTGAATCATAACCAGAAAATGGTATGACCAGAAAATACCGAAAAAATAAGGTCAAACTCGGTTGTTTTGACTCATTTTGCTGATGTTGTCTTTTTAATTCTGCACAATAATTGTTGAATCAACAGTCACCACATATCTAGTCAATTTTTATATTTTGAGTCAATATTTATTTGTTAGAGCCTTAATAACAATATATTATAGTGATGATAATAAAAATATTTATATATTTATGAAAAGTTTTTATAATAACTAAATTTATAAAAATAATTCTTAACTTATTGTGTTAATCTGAATCCGACTTAATAAGATTCAACTCAAAAATGACTTTACTTAAAAAATAATCCAACCTTAACTGGTCCGACCCAAAAATCACGGTTTTGACAGGTATAAGTAATAGTAGCAAGTATCAGGGTAGATTATTAGTTCTTAAGGTTAAAAAAATATTATAATTAGGTAATTAAGAAAAAGTACAATTAATATAAGTACTAACCATAAAAGCAAGAAGAAAGATGTCATAATGGTATGCAGAAGGATTCTTAAGGTTGAAATCCTTTTGTTGTGCCATCTTTGAAGCCACATTATGCTCGAAAAAGAAAAGTATTGCCATCATTAAACCTGGTATGAATGCACCAAATATGTATTTTGTTGGCACTTCACCCATTTCCTGTTAATTGTCAACATATTTGTTATATACGTATTGTAAAATATTTTACCACATTAGCGACATTAGTATTATTTATTATTTAAGTATATTTTAAATATACTAATTTTTAAATGAAACGGTCTCACAGTGAAACCCTTTTTATTGGGCTGGTTCAATAAAATTTTTTGTTTTAAGATGATCACTTATAATGTTAAAGTAATTACTTATAATTTTAATATAATTATTTTTTATAGTCTTAAAATGATTGCTTATAACCTTAAAACGATTACTTATGATCTTAAAGTAATCAATTGAAGAAATAGTCTATTATATGGATCCGTCTAATGGTAAGACGGTCTCATACAAGACGAGCCATTTTATATATTGCACCTAATGTGTAATACTCCTTATTCCTTATTATTGTCTCATTTTGTTTTGACACGTTAACCAATACACTACTCCCTCCGTCCCATTTAATTTGCAAAATTTTCCATTTTGGTTTGTAACACTTAATTTGCATCATTTTTATTTTTGGACTATGGCCCACTACATCTTTTTAATCTCATCAACACATTTTAACTCTCTTTTATTTTTATCCAAATAATTCATTCTCTCTCTTTATTTATTACCATTATCCACCTTTTTCTTAAAAAACAATAATTTATCTTTGATTCATTCTATATGGGACAGAGGGAGTATTTCAATCCAGAATATCTCTATTTGTGTTTTAGTAAAAATTATAACAAGTTGATGTTAATAAAATTTACATCAAGACAAATTATATAAAATCTCACTTGACTATATAACTTTTAAATAAAAAAACTGAGGTAAGATTTTAACTTGAAATATCTTATCTTTTTTTTATAATTTTTTTTTTACATAATAAAAGATATAAATAATCAAAATAAGCAATAAAATTGCATAAAAACTGAAATGTATTAGGTCTTTAATTATAATGGAACATTGAAAGTATGAGGCTAAGTCAAAATAATCAGCCAGCGTAACTTAACGTAACAAGGAATTAAATGTGTGAGACAAGTCTTCTCAGTTTAAAATTCTTTGCTCAGTACAAAATTAATTTTAACCTTGCTTTAACCATCTCATTTTGAAACTATTGTAGAGGGTGAATCTAGTAAGCCAATATATGATATACCGATCATTTATTTTTGTACGTGTGCTAAATTAATTCAATTAATATTTTTTTTATTATATATTACACAACTCAATATTAATATGTACACGTCTTTTATAGATTTCCACTTATACTTCCAACTAATGATTTAGTATACGTACAATCATACCTTTATGATGACAAATATTTTGAGCAATTCAAATTTGATATTATTAACTAAAAAACAAACATAAATTGATGAGGTACAATTTTAGGTTTATTACAGTCCATTATTTGAATTGTTTTTGTACTTAGCTAGCCAACGAGTTAGTTGAGGATAATTCAAAAATTGACTTATTATTTAGCAAGGTTGTTATTTTTATACCAGCTTGATCTCTACATAGTACGATTAATTTTTACTTTTTTTATTACAGTAAGTTAGACTAAGGAAAGGAAAAGACTAAATGAGAATCAAACCCATAACATTGTTTAGGAAAAATGGTATTTAATTATTCCAATTGAAATAAGACTCAATTCTAGATACTTAATTGTTTTTGATATTTACAAATATAAATTTGTTAATAATTTTTAAAAAAATGCAAGATATATAATAAAAGTTGAAGTAAGGAGAGAATAACATACAGTAGCAATAGTCCAAGATTCGCCAGAATGCCAAGGATGAGGACTAAACAACCTTCTAGGAACTCCAGATGGAACTTTGCTAGGAACTGCATATGACAATCCTGCCCAAACTACTACTAACATAGGAACTCCAAAATTCGCTATAAAATTCCTCATCCAACCTATACAAGAAAAATATAAAATAATAATTATGGAGTATTTAATGATAATAATCATATATAAAATGTAAAATATTAAGTATATTTGATTTGATAATACCCTTTTGGTTTTAAATGTTATTTCTATTTAATTTTTTCATCTCAATGTAAACTTTAAAATCAAATAATTGTAATTGTGATTTTTTAAAAAAAATTTTCATCTCAATCTAACTAGATCTCACATGGATATGTTTTTTTGTTATAAATTAATAATAAATCGTAATTAAAGTTTGACATTAAAATTCGTAACTTCTATTTGAGAAGAATATATGAAAACGAAACGAATAATACATAAAATGTAAAACATTGGTGAACCAACCTGGTCCATACCACCATGATCTAGCCTTTCTAGTCTTGAAAGCAGTATAAATAAGGCCGAGAGAGAATAATATTGCAAGTACTCCATTTGAGTAAAGCCACTCACTTTGGTAGGCCTTATTGTTTGGATCATCCTTCCCTTTTGGTACATGAAATTCACTTATAATTCCCTGTCGGGATATTTAGTTTTATCAATAACTAAATTCATATGCGCAATTAATGTGTAAAAGTTTTTTAAAAGTATACCTCTTCTAAATTTTATTAGTTGCTACAGTTTTTCTAGCAATTACTATTCATCAACTGATCTTATTTAATATGCATTTCTCCATGTATAATGCAAAACATAATCAAGTGAAATCTTGTTTAATTCGTTTTAATGCGTATTTTCATAACATTAACTTTTTAAAATTTTCCTATCTCATGAAATTAAAGATACTAAATATTAAAATCTTGCATTGGATACCATGAAAAACAAAAGTATAGCAACTATTAACAACTAGAGGAAGTATAACATATCATCAATTTCAACCTTCAACTTAAAATTTAGGTTGAGTTAAAAACTTAACATAGTATCAGAAATCAACATAACAAGAGTCGTCGCTGATTTTAAATCTCATAGCCCTACATTTGATGTGGGATACCAACTCAACCAAAAGGTTTAACTGATGGTTGAGACATTATCTAACAAAATTAAACAATGTTAAATTTTTATTGTTGTTTATTATTTATTAGTATCTTTTTATAAGAAGTTTATTTATTAATCCATATTTAAATAATTAGCCTATCTTTTAGTTCATGTATGTAAATTAATCAATATACTACATTTGGCTCAAATTAATTGATATACTTCTTATTTTTTATGTTAACCAATGAATTATTATAATTAATTTGACCTCTTACATATATAATTGTTCATAACTTTAATTAAATTATAACAAAATTATTGTATAGTGTATTTATATTAGATGATAAAAAAATATAGATATATACCTTGATAGCCTCTTGGATGAAGAGAACAGCAATTAGCATTTCAATAAGTTCTTCAGCTATTCTAGTGAATAGATCAATGAGTGTACATGCATTAAATATTGCTAATAGTAGTAGCAATAGAGCTGTCCATACGCATACCCTGCAATTACATGCATAGTTATCACACAATAAAATAAATCCCCAAGCTTCAACAAAAAATTATTTAAAATAGAATATTATATATTATATCGCGTACACATCTGATTAATATTATATTAATTAGTAATTTTCATAATCTTTTTAATATGATAATATATAAATTGAATACTTTATAATGTACCCTAGCTAAAATAGACATAACTAATTAAGATTGATTAGTAATCATTTTATGAAAAAAAATTACCTATAATAATTCAACTTTTTAATGATCTTTTTACAATAATCTCATATATTGATTAACCATAAATAATTCAAATTTAGGAGGCATTTGACTGGAGTAAATATGGTAACCAGATGACTTGCTATAGCAAGTTTTATTTTTTTATAAAAAAAGATAAATTAAAACAAAATGTCTAAAAAAATGTAAAATAAAAATGTTAAAATATTTTCTGACTTTTTGTTATTTAGAATTGTTTATGTAAATTTTTAAAATTTTTCACTAATTTAAAATCAATTTTCAGTTTAATTTTTTAGTAAATTACCTACTATAGCAAGTTATTCGGTTACTCGAGTTTACTCAAGGAAAATATCCCTTAAAGTTGAAATTATTTATGATTAATCAATAGTTGAGCTTATATAGGAAATCCATTAAAAGACGATTGAATTATTCTAGATAAATTTTTCTTATTTAAAGCTTATTTATTAAATTAAAATGTAAAATAAATATATATAAGGTAAATAATTACCACCCAATCCAAGGCATGAAGAGAGGTTTAAGATCGTCTTTTCCTTTTGAAAAATTATACAAAAAGGTATACATAAGAACAGTTGGCTCCGCAACTCCTTGTATTAGAAGTGGTTGTCCTCCCAATATTGTATGTATCAACCCACATATTGCGGCCGAACAAAATGTTTGTACTGAATTCACTTTTCCCCCTATTCAATCAACACATAATACTTCATACATTAATAATAAAAGATATAAGTTAATCACTTTAATTTGTAAATCACCATAAAAGAAAAAACTCATAAAATAATCAAAATAATAAAAGAAAAATAAAATCATTATAGTCATATACTTATAGATAGTTGCCACCTACATGTAATTTACCAAATTAGTAAGTCACGGTTATTTAATTAGCAAACCTCCTCTAATAATGTTTGTGTCAAGTTTCTCTAAGTAGTTTTTCTTTCATTTTTTTACTTATAAGAAATAGATAAATAATTTTTACCTTATATATTTTAAATAGATGACAGAAAAATCAACATCAGCAGAAGGTCAAACAAGCCAATTGATAAGTCCACCAAAACAATCAATGATATAATCGGTGTTAGATTTTCTTATTGATTTTTGAGTGATTTTTAGGTTAGTTTGAAAGTATTAAATAGAAGTGTTTGTGAAGAGCATAGTATGCTAGAAGTAAAATATAATGATATCATACTTATTGACCTGTAATATATATTACATTTAACAAAATAAAATAATATTGTAAATTAAAGAGATTAATAAGCTAAGAGAAAGGAAACCTGTTTTCTTGTTCAATAACTCTCCAAAAGCAATAGCAGGAAGAGCAGAAGCAAAAAAGATAGATATGGCAGGAGTAAGTATCCTGAAGTAAGCAAGTAAAAATTTATCTTCGTTAAACTAAATTGGATTTATCATGAACTATTATTATATTATCGAAAAATACAAAGGGCACACTCTATAAGTTAAGAAGATATCTTTCGAAAATCGTTTGAGTATGGAGGAAAGGTCACTAATAACTAATAATAAATGTACACCATTTTTAATTCATTAATATGGGTCAAACAACTCAACACCCTCTCACATGGCGAGCCCTTGTTAAGTTCACATGTGGGAGTAATCGATTAGGGTAGGAATGACATTCTTTTCAAACTTATATTTAATTTTTAATGAACATTCAGCTCTAATACCATGTTAAATTGGATTGAACTTATTGTGAATGTCAACGAATAATAGGAAAAATACGTGTATACACACTCAATAAGCCAAAGAGATATCATCCCAAAACGATATAACTATGGAAGGAAGGGCTCCAATAGCTTATAAAGTTTATCCACTATCTTTAATTAATTGATGTAGGACAAAATATCCGAGCAGAAGCGAAAATAATACAAGATATATAGTTACAAACTAAGATGATATATTACTAGATATTATCAAAATGTATATACAAAATATATGCAAAAAACAAAAATATTCCTTAAGAAATTAAATTTTGACTTGGTCATTTCTTTGATCTTATATTTTTTTTTAAAATCTTTTAACGAATATTTAGACCTTAAAAACCAAATTGAAACAAAAGTACTTACGCAACCCCATTTTTGAAACCATTTATCCAATCTTCCTTATAGCATGCAAGTCTTCCTTGAATATCACTCTTAATTCCCCTAAATGGAGATAATGTATTCTCCATCTCTTTCACCTAAAAATATTAATGGAAAAAACCTTTATTAGAAGTTCTATAATATTTTGAAAAATAATTAGTTAGTTAACATGAATACATAACAAATTAAATTCAAAAATTAACAATTATAAATTAATAATAGTTGTAGCCTAGAAACAAAACAATATATTTAAACATGGCTCACACTCTAAATAAATTGTTACCAACACAATTTTAGGCTTGTTAGAGCTTATAACTAGACCAACTTGTATTGTAGTGCTTAGTGTTATGTATGGAATGGAATCGTGGAATAAGAATAATTATTTTTATTTTTCTTTATTCTATTTACAAATGTAATATTTTTTACAAAGTAATTATTATATTTTTAACTGTTTAATATAAAAGATTTAATATGGTAATAAATTTACACATATAATAAGAAACATTATATACATAAGTGATACTCCCTCCTATACACCCTAAGAGTCCCATTTGACTTTTTAAGAATTTTAAGGAAAGTCAAAAGTGGGACCCTAAGGCTAGGAAAGAGAGTGATATTATGGGTTTTTAATGTAAGGGAGGAAAATTAGTATGGGTAATGGAGAGTATAATTAAAAATAGGATAAAGCTACGAAGGGCATAAAAGTCAAAAACACATACCAAAAATAAAAATGAGACAATTAAGGTGACTTGACTATAAAAGGAAATGGAACACATAAGCTGAATAGGAGGGAGTATTATTTTTATTTTTTTATAACTTTCATAAAGTCACACAATATAAGTGATAGAGAAATTAATAGAAATTGTGATAATACAAATGAAAGTGAAGAAACCAAATAAAGTAGAATGGTTAATTAATACTTAATAGGCATTCATACAAATATTTTAAATTCTAGTGAGAAGAAAAACCTAACCTTTGAAGAGACTTAGCTTGTGATTTTTTTTAGAATGCAAATATTACTTTATTTTAGGGTATATATATATATATATATATATATATATATATATATATATAGAATGGTGAACTTACAAGGCTAGATTAACGATCAATAAGACGATGAGTATATGAGAATTTGTCAACGTACCATAACTATTTAGATTTCAAAATTGACTATCCTCTTGGAGAGGACATATTGTCAAGTTGTTATCATAAATGTGGCAACATTAACTTTTAGTTTTCATTATTCTTAGTAAAAGGAGTAGTCGTTTAAAATTTTTCTATTTAATAGATGTAATTATGTAAAGAAATAACTATATTCTTATAATATAATTTATATATGTCTCAGTCATTTAGTTTTATTTGACTTTGGTACATAATGAGTTAAAATAAATAGTGCTGTTTTGAAATTAGAGAGAATATAAAGTGTAACATCTAAAAATAAAAATAAAAGAATTTTTTAGGACTAAATGTAAAATGAGGTAAATTGAGTGAACAGATAAGTACTTGTATTATGAATTTTTATATCAAACTTGTTCTCATTAAAAATATAAAAATTTATTTTTAAGTCATATCAATTTGAATTTTTTGATATTTAACATTAAATTTAAAATAGTTAATTTAAATAAGATATTTTTTATTTGCTTAGTAAATTCATAAATTCAAAGTAGTACTACTACTACTACAACTACTACTACTACTACTACTAATAATAATAATAATAATAATAATAATAATAATAATAATAAAAAATTCAAAATGGTCTGAAAGGGATGATTTTTGGAAGTTATTCAGCATGTTTGGAATACTCCTATTCAGATATATTGTAGGTTTCAAATATCTCAAAAATTAAAGATCCTTAAAAAGAGGCTCAAAGTCAAAGACAAATATGGTAGAGATCAACTTCAGATAGATATTTACTCCATTTACAAAGTAGGATGCATGATCACCCTAAGCTCACTGAGCTAGCTGCTAAGGAGTGCAAACTCAATAAACACTTGCGATGGTTACAAGCTGATATTGAGGGTTCTCTGCAACAGAAGGCTAAACTTCATTGGCACAAATTGGGGGATGATAATACCACTTTCATTCATCGTATAGTATTAATCATCGTGTTCGAGACAACAAAATTAATTTCTTGCATTTGAATGGAGAGGACATTTATGATCCTGATAGGATTCAGGTTGCTTTTTTTTTTTATCATTTCTCGATTATCTTTTCTACAGTTCCTCAGTCTAAACTTCAATGAACATTATATTGCTCAAAATGGTCCAATTTTATCTATCCAGCAAGGTAAACTTTTGGATCTCACTTTTTTTGATGACAAGATCAAAAATGCATTGTGGAGTATTCCGGATGAGAAGACTCCTAGTCTGGATGGTTTTAATAGTAAATTTTATAACGCCTCTTGGAGTGGTGTTGGTAAAGATGTTATTTCAGCCATCAAGTTTTTTTTTCTTCACTGGTAGAATGCTTAAGAGCTAAAACACAACCACTATAACTTTGAATCCTAAGGTTCAATGTCCATCACATCTTAGGGATTTCATGTCGATATCGTGTTGCCATGTTCTTTATTTATGCATTTCAAAGCTTATCTATTCTAGGCTTAAATTAGTGCGGGGTGACCTTATTGATCAGGCTTAAGGTGCGTTTGTGGCGGGTAGAAATATCATGCACAATATTTTACTATGCCAAGATCTTGTAAAGCATTATACCAGAAAGAATTGTGCCCCCAGTTGTCTTTAGAAGATTGATCTTTGTAAGGCGTATGATACTATGAATTGGCAGTTTAGTAAGGAGATGCTGGTTGTTTTGAACTTCCCTCATACATTTATCAAGATCATTATGACGTGTATAACTTCGACAAGTTATGTGCTCATGCTTAATTATACTCCTACACCTGTTTTCAGTGCAAAGAGAGGCCTTCGCCAAGGAGATCCACTATCCCCTTTTCTTTTTGTTATTGGCATGGAGTATCTGTTCAGAATTTTGAGGAATGCAGAAGGTACCTTTGATTTTCATCCTAGATTCAAAATTATTAAACTCTCTCACCTTTGTTTTGCAGATGATTTGATGTTGTTCTGTAAAGAAAATATTTCCTCTGTTAGAGCCTTATGTAACTGTATTCTTTTATTTTTCCAATCATCTGGATTGCAAGCTAATTAGCTAAGTCAGCTACTTACACTGCTGGAGTTCCTACTGATATACGGGATGAGATTAAGACTATATCCTAGTTTGCTTATGGTTCTCTCCCTTTCAAGTATCTTGGGGTTCCTCTTTCTTCCAAACTACTCAGCATGGTTGATTGTGAGCAAATAGCTGATAAGATGACTTGGAGGATTAGAGCCTGGAGTGCGAAGAACCCTTCTTATGCTGCTCGTCTTCAACTAATAAATTCTGTCTTGATGGGAATCTTCACCTACTGGTGCCAGATGTTTATTCTCCCTCGTCGTGTTATTAAGACTGTTAATTCCATTTGCCGCTCTTTTTTGTGGTTTGGTGTCCATGATTCACAAAAGCCTAGGCATGTTAGTTGGGCTACTGTTTGTAAGCTGAAAAAAGCTGGTGGTCTTGGCATCCGAAATTTGCAAGCTTGGAATATTGCAGCTATAGAGAAAATAGCTTGGCATATCTCTCATCTTAGGGAGTCTGTATGGGTTAGATGGGTGCATGGTGTCTATACTAAGGGGTGGTCATTGGGAGATCTTCAATGCCCCTATCACCGCTAGTTGGACATTGAAGAAAATTTATGGTGTCAAAGATCATCTTTTGACCTAGATTAGTAAGGATAAATATTCGATCAAGAAAACATACATCGCTCGGGTGGAGCCTCATTTGAGGTTTAGATGGATTAACGTCATTTGGAATAGGTTTTCAATTCCAAAGACTCGTTTTATCTATTGGATGGCTGTTATTCAGAAGCTTAAGACAAGGGACAAACTGAAGCTTATTCGAGTGGTTGATAATGATCTCTGCCCTCTTTGTGGTATTCACTCTAAATCTAATGCTCATTTGTTCTTTGAGTGTATCTTCAGTCAGAGATGTCTGCAGGAAGTTCGCAGATGGTCAAGCCTCAAATTTAAACCAATTGCACACATGGAATTCCGAAAGCCCAAAGGTAATACAATGCAACGGAATACACTCTGTGCTATTTATACATCTACTGTCTACCACATTTGGCGATCCAGAAATGATGCAATTTGAAATGACTTTGTGAGGTCACCTTCTTATATTAATGTCATGGTGCGAGCTGATGTGCGACATAGATTTCTTAGTCTACTCTCGGTGATACTTGATGATTCTATTTGTCGTTGGCTTTTATAGTTTCTTGTATGTTTTGTTTTTTTTTCCTAAGCTCCACTTTTGGTTTGTCTTGTACTGTACAGTTTTGGTTAGTTGTTGGCTCTTCTTGTGATGCATATGAAGAGTGGACTTGAGAAACCCTTCCTAGAAGGTGTGGGCCCTTGTTCCATACTGATGCAATTCTCAGTTGGTGTTGTTCCTTCAGCTTTTGTATCTTTTGTTTTGGTAAATATTAAAATCTTTATTTTCCAAAAAAAATAAATAAATAATAATAATAGTAATATATTATTGTTATTATTATTATTATTATTATTATTATTATTATTATTATTATTATTATTATGATATTTCTGTAGAATAGAATATTAATGAAATTGAAAGCCTTAGATCACCCAAATGAAAATAAAATAGAAGATAAATAAATTTCAAGATATGACAACAATTATATGATATCATTAATGAGCATAATTATCCTATTGACATATATATAAGCCATGTTAAAAACACAAATTGTTTATTAATCGTAAAAGCACCACTTGACCTTCATCAGTTTATGAACGCACTCCAATCTTTTTCAACGTAGTCATACGTGCCAACAGTAATTACGTATGCCAATTTCTAATTACATTTAAAACCACCATTTTTCAATATTAAAACAGTCATGACTTGATGATATAAACACGATAGAGTAGTCGTATTGTCTCATCCAGGGTTTGGAGTCTCAGGGGTACTAATTAGTAGTTGAAATTTTGATAGAATTTCGTTTGTAAAAATAACAAATATTTTACCCTTACTTGCTAAAATTTTAAATACGATATATTGTATAAGAAAATAGAACAAAATAAATTAAATGATCTAATTAAAAAAATGAAATAAAATATATAAATAAGACAAAATTACTAAAATGAGGGACTATTTATCATTAAAAGACTTCAATATTTAATTTTATACTTTTACTCTTACCAATAAAAAATTTTAATTTGAATTTTTTTAAAAAAAACCTCCTAGGGACATGTGACCCCATGGGCTCTAATATAGATCCGCCACTGGTCTCATCAAAAGTCTTGCATGTTTTTGAGCTACTACACGAATTATTATTATTATTATTATTATTATTATTATTATTATTATTTGTTATTATTATTATTATTATTATTATTATTATTGTTATTATTATTATTAATGACTTAATCTTTGTTTAAATAAACTAATGAGTAAATCAAATTTTATAATATATAGTAATATTTTATCGAAAATAAAAAGGATAAGAACCATTCTACATCCTTGTTTTCAGTAAGATAAAAAAATCTAAGGTCACGAATACGATCAAGTCAAAAAACACTAAATTGTAAAAGTCACTACATTATAGAGAAAATACTATATCACGATATGACAAATATTCTTAATTTATAACATATTATTCTTTTTTGTATATATAGTGACTAAAAAAATTCTTCTCATCATTTTTATTTTAAATACTTTTTTTATATGATCACACACCCCTTCACACACCTGTGAATTCCACTGGCATCTATACTAGTTATTACTATTAAAATTTAAACGTAGTAGGTATAAATATACGTAAAGGAAAATGAAATATTATGATTTGTTATAGTCGATAGCCACCAATATAGAAAAAGCATTTTTCTTTTTTTTTTCTCCATGCTAACAAAGATACAAATTTTCAATATAATTGATTGCTAAAAATAATAACTGTTAAAGATGATAATAGGATAATGAGGTATTATCTCAATTGAAAGTATCATTTAAAAAGAATTTTAAATTCAATTTTTACTCTATTTTTCCTTTTCTTTAGCCTAACTTAATATAAAAAAAATATGACATTTATTGTTGGTCAAAGCAAGCTAAATCAGGTTAATTTATAGCAACGATTTTATTTCTCAAAGTGGTTGCAACTTGCAATCAATTACTCATAAAGTGGTTTTTTTAGGTATGATTATCCATTGTTTCTTACTTTCTTTTGCCTTTTTAATATTTATATTTCTCTGAAAAGAATGACAAAAAATTCTTACATTTATATTGTTACATTTTAATTAATAAATTCTTACATTCTAATGATATTAAATTACAAAAACCTAGTAAAAGTATGTGATTAAACAATAGCGGATCACGGCCCCAACCTTTAGTTATTCTTTATTAATTTAAATTATTATTTGGCCCCTATTAATTTTTAATTATTCTGCCAATTCACAATAATTTCACCGTAAATATATTACTTAATATCTGCTATTGAAATTAACATAATTGTTTTTGATAAGGTTTTAGGTTCAATTTTCACCTAATCTTATCATTTTCTTAGCTTATCCTAAAATCTAAAGAAAATTAAATATATTTGAGACAATTTTAGTATTTATTTCAAATTTATACGGTACTCAATCTAATAAAATCTCACTTGGACTAATATACTTAAACGAAATTTAACTTAATTAAAATGCAATAAAAAAGTAAAAGCTGAATAATAAGTTGAATACTTGATTGAGTACATAGTTTTTATTTTTGAAAAATTATCCAAAACATACTCATTTATTGAGTTCTATCGTAAACTTCGGATTATATGGTGAATCATCTAAGGCAACTTGATGAATCTCTTAGATAAGCAAAGGACGTAACAATAAATATTGTACCACTTGTTTAATTTATTAGGTCAAAACAAAAATACATAATAAGTTGTATAATTTATAGAAATTGAAATTTTGGGGTCTCAAATTAAACAATTAAACAATAAAACAAGACATTTTTTTGCAATGAACAAATGAAAAATTAATTCAATTAAGTTAAACTGATAAGTGAGACCCTTTACTTAGAGGCTTAATTAAACGATTCAGTTCCTTATGCATACTCAAAATTACTAGCTTCTTTGTGTAATGACATAAGGATGGATTATGGATCAAACTTCAAATTTGTTACTGTAAACTAAAAGTTTAAGCTAATGGTCGTAACATACCCTCTGATACGAGAGTCTTTTGTGTTAGAAGCGTGGATATAGCATAGGCTCTCCTCATATGTGGTGTTAAATATTCCACTTTAAATGAGATGTGATTGAAATTCAGATTCTTAACCTCTTATAATGCTAGCTCTAATACTATATAAGGAACCAACTCAACAAAAAACTTAAGTAACTTAATTGAGGCCTTATAATCAATACTCCAATATTATATACTCTAAGAGCTATATTTTAAACAATGCTTAAAGTACTTCCTCTAACAGGTATTGATGTAAAATTCGTTAATTGTTATCATGTTATGTTAAATAAGTACTCCCATGGTCTTTATAAATAATCGTGGCCAAGTATTAATTCCTAAATCAAGTTTTCTTATTTCACTAAAAAAAAGACAAATTTTCGAGAATCCAAAACAATCGGAAATTAGTTGGTATAGTTTTATACTGATCGAATTCCGACTGTTTTGGGATAGTCGGATTAGAATTGTCGGAAATTCATTTTTAGTAGGAAAACAGTCGGAAAACAGACTCAAAATTCTTAATCTTAATCTTCTGATTATTTATTCTGAATTTTCAATTCAAATTTCTAATCCTTTGGTTATCTATTTCAAACCATCTTAGATTCCTAAACATTTTTCAATTTTGTAATTTCTTCAAATATTAAACTTCAAAATATTATTTTGTTTAAAATCTTTTTATAAGCACTAAAATATTATTTTATTATTTTATAGTACGAAAAGTAAAATTTTATTATTATATTCACGATTTTGTAAAACGTTACGTTTTAACTTTCTTCCTTAAACTAACATTACTTATTATTTTAACCTTATAATTTTGATTTAATTATTTTATACATAAAAATGAGTTGTATTTTTAGTTTTAACATTAAGTATAGTTTAAGCAAAATTTTATAAGTAAATTACATATTTTCAAATTTACCCATTCACTACACACTCTAAATCACTTACACAAGTTAACCTTCTTCTATACTACTAACACTCTTTTTCATACAATCTAATGAACTATAAAGTTTCACAAACCCATTATAAATAACCCTTAGCCATGAGATCACTTACACCACCATCATCAAATCTTTCTAACATCCTTATATTTTCATTTCATTGAAATCTTACTATATTAATACTTTTATTATTAGATGAAGAAATTCAAGAACATAGAGCTTAGAATACTCTTTATTTAGCTTAAATCATCATCATATGGAGCATTGTTGGGTTATTACTTTGGGTACTTAATATATCAATATTTTTGGAGTTTAAATTTAATTATTTTGGAAGCTTAGAAGATCATCATTATTTTGGGAGTTTGGATTAATTATCTTTGGAGCATATCTATCTTGGAGGGTTTTATTTCTTATTATTTTCCTAAATAGTACTTAGTACTAATCGTTGGTGTTAGTATGGTATAACTTCTTACCCTACTCTTTTTGTGGAATTTTACATTATATTTACTTTATAATATGCAAAGTATGAAATATGCTGATATGTTTTATTAGGAAGTTAGTTTAATAAAATTATGATCAAGATTATATTAAGTATGTGTATGCTAAAAGTATTTTTTAGTATGCTAATTTAATAATCTTTGAACAAGTTTAGCAAGTTGGGTGCAAAATTATATTCTAGCGATATTAGGTATGATTCATGTTATAAACTAGTGCTAGTATGTTTATGAGTTATGTGTTACATTAGGAATGTTATTATATTTAAGAATTTTTATGTTAGAACTTTATTAGTATGTTTATGTTAGCCTTCAAATTAGTTTATAAGGTAGTAAGTTATTTTATGAACTTATTTTTTTTATTAAGTATGGTTATATGAAGAATATTGTTATTATACTTTATTTTGAGATTTTAAGTTTATCCTTAAGGTTATAGTAAATTTCTAAGTTATTGCGTAAAGTTTTTATTTTTGTAAGTGGTTATATTAATTATTTAATTCTAGGATTTAGTATGATAAATTAAATTAAGTCGTTCTTTTTATGTGAAAAGGGCCCAAAACAGTTATAGGCCATTCGACCACTGTCAATAAAAAAAAGAGAGTTTGATTTGTTTTATAACTAGAATGTTGATTTTTGCAAACTTAATAAGTTTACTTATTTTTCTAAACTTGAAATATTGATTTTTGGTGAACTTGTAGAATTTTGGAAATTTAACCAAATGATGTAATTTTAACTTGAATTTTAATATTTGAATTTTTTTGAAGAAAATAAAGTTTTATTTATTGTAAAGTTGGAAATGTTGATTTTGAAAACTTTTTTTTAAAGAGAAATAGATTTTAGTAGCTACTTGTGAAAAAATATTAATTTTGAGACTATTAATAGAATATTAAGTTATTAGTGTGAATTTAGCGAACTATTAAAAATAAAATTATAAATAAAATTTAATGTGTAAAAATTTAATAATGAATGTATAAAGACATAAAGGTTAATTTTACGTTATGATTAAGAATTTTATTAAATAAAAGAGGTTATCACCTAAGTTGATCAAAGTCAAAGTCAATGTCAAATTGTAGTAATAAAAATGTGATGTACTTGTGTGAATGAATATTGATTGAATGACCCTGATAGTAAGGTAATGTCGAACCATGGACCGGCATGTAAAATCACAGCGCCCGTGTTGGCCGGCACGTAAAATGTGGTGTAAGATAGGGGGTTAGCTACCTATCCTGTAGAGCTCGAGCATAAATTGTATTGGAGGGGTGACGACTCCCACCATAGTTAGGGTTTAGGACTACGGTCCTCACCTAACCAGACCCTTACATATATCAGGTGTCATATTGATGTGCTTGTTGATAGTTGATAAACTTGATTAGTATTAATGCTATGATGCATGGTACGGTTATGAGTATTAACCAAATGTACTTACTTAAGTGTTAAGATTACCGAATTGTATAAGTGGCAGTAACGTACTTCTGTTAGGATCGAGAATGATATCTTAATGACTTAAAAGTATGGAACAGAAAAAGAATATGGTAAAAGTATACGGTGGTGTCAATTAATTATAAGTTCGTACTTAAATTATTATTTTGTAAATGTAACGTATAATTTTCGTACTTTGAGTTGGATAGGAAGTTATGCTCGACGTTAAGCGCTGACCAATTCAATCGGCTGTCATCCGTATCATGGATGGCAGCATGTTGCAGGATTTAGTTCAGGTTCCGATCCAGGCCACAGCAATTACTATTTATCGAGAACTTAGGTGCTTTTTGTATCTTTATTGATGACTTGATAATGATGTATTTTTTTCATTTTGAGCTATCAGATGTAATATTTTGCTTATGTTTTAAACAGTTTCAGTTTTTATGATTTAAAGTTTTAAACAGTTCGGCATTTTGAGACTTCCGCAATATTTTTGTATTAAACATTATTATTAAATGTTAATTATATATTGAGATTGCTGCTCCTGTTACAGTATTAGTGCATTATTAGTGTATTATTAGTCGTATTAGTGTATTGTGAATAGTATTAGTATGATTAGTCGTCTTAGCATTAGAATTTCGTATTAGTGTAGTATTAGTATTATTATTAGTTTGTAAAGACATAAGCACAACTTCGACTTGAGGCCAAAGTTATTTTTGAAGGCCGAAATAAAATCAAACTGAACAGAATGAAAACATTTACTTATTGTTTTGTATATTATTAGTCGTAGTGTATTATTACTCATATTAGTGTATTATTTTTTTCTTGGAGGATGAGAAATATACTACATTTATCGTATAAGTGTATTATTAGTCATAGTGTATACTACATTTATCATTTTATTGTCAATTTTCTTTTTATTGTACTCATTTTTTTAATCTATTTTATTGTATTTTCTTTTTTTTTTTGTCAATATTCATATTCTTTCTTTGATTTTCTTTTTATATTTAAGTTGCATTTTCATCTCAACCACACGTTCTTTTAGGTTACTATAAGATAAATCATCATTTTAATATTTTACTTATTTTTTTATTTTTACCATATTTGTATTTAAGGCTATTTTTTGAAACATATATATGTGTATCTTTCGAGGAAAAATAGATGAACCAAAATTTGCCTTTTGGCTTTTAAAGACGGCTGCGGATCAAAATAACGTTAGGAAGGGTTGTACGAAATAGCAACTTGATCAAATGCATGGAGTATATTACAAGCAACACTTAAAACCTACAAAAGGAAAGTTATTGAAATGAATGAGAGATTTCTTGCAAGGACAAACATTTTTGGTTGCATCATAAATACAACTTTTTGTATAGACTAGTTAGCACCAATTGACAAATTAATAACAACTAATTTTGGGCTAGTACTACAAGTCGCCAAATTTTAATCTAACAAAAAATTAATTAGGAAACTGACTAAAATATAGTGAGTCATGACTTGAAAATTGTTGTGAGAGATTATCTCTCTGATAAATAAATTAGATGTTTAGCTCTATCCCTAGTCAGGCCCTTGGAGAGGTTTAGCTCCCGCAAGTCGATTTTTATCTTTCTCTTGGGTCCTCTTCAAATCCTCTTACCCTCTACTATATTACTTTCTACTCTCCTCACAGGGGCGGCGAGAGTCTTTCTCTGCATATGTCCAAACCATCTCAATCTATTTTCGCGCATTTTTCACAAAATAGGGGCTACTCCTAGTTTGTCTCTAAACTCTTGGTTTCTTAATTCTATCCATCAATGTATTTAAAAATAATTAATATTAAGAGAAAATTGAAAAGACCTTGATCTGTTGGTGTGGATTCGAACCCGATACGAACCCAAATTCAACTCCACCCGAAAATCATCCGATCTTTTGAGGTTTGGCATTTGACACAATGTTCATCACTTAGAGTCCCGAATCTGAATCTGGATTGACATCGCGATAACATTTGGCAATTTTACACAGATGGATCCTCACAACGCCCCATCCTTACAAGGCACGTAAAAGGGGAAGCTTTATATCTCTTAGTTGATGTCAATTGTCAACCAAATGGAACCTCAAGATCTATCGAGCATAGGTGTTTTGAAAATTTTAGGGCTTTGTGTAAAATTTTTATTTTGCGCCTCATTTATAATAAGTTATTAATATTATTTTTAATTAACTTTTTTATATATGAACTTGTAAAATTGTCAAAAAATATACAAAGAATAGAAATATACATAAAATATAGCACCAAACTTAAAATTGGTGAAATTTTCAATTATACTATAATTACTACGTATGCTATGTTGAACATTTAGAGTATATAGACCTAGATTTGTATATACTACATACTTAGTATAGTAGTGGGACTAAATAAATATATTATAAGTCCAATTAAGTGCCTCAAAGAATTTGATAAGTCATTACTTTGATTCATAAGTTTTGTTTGATGAATCATTACTTTGATTCATAAACTTTGCTTGGTGAAACATTACTTTGGTTCGTAAGCTTTGCTTGGCGAAACATTACTTTGATCCATCCTAATTTCATATCACTTATGATTTCTCTCTTAAGAATACTCTTAGTCTTGGTCTTCCTTAATTTCATTAGATAATATTGAGAGAGTATCATCAAAGTTCATAATTCACTACAACAATTGTATTTACTATTGCAGTTTCCTTGTGCTAGGATTTTGTTGTGTAGATTGTATCTCATTGTGAATTTAATTTATCGTCTCAAGCACCTTTGTGGGAGAAATATCACAATAGGAAAGTGCATGAACGCTTTCTACTCATATCAAGTTTCCGAGCGACTTCTCTGATTGTCGCAATCTTATCTTCATGGTGTCCATTTGGTGATTTACAAAGCAAGGAGTTCCATTGCCATTCCCATATAGCAGAGCAGGTCTGATAGCCGCCCAGTAGAATTTTCCTTTTAACCTGCTTGGAAATTTCCTTTCACATAGTACCGCGGTGGCTGCACGCCACTTGATCCAACTCGCCTGTATGCAATGGTTTACATCTCCGTCAATCTCTCTATCCCTTTGAATGATCAATCCCAAATACTTGTACTTCGTCGTACATTTAACAACTGCCTCTCCAATGGAGACCTCTGGTTCCCCAACCGGTGTTGTCCTACTAAAGTCACATCGCAAATACTCAGTCTTCGTACGACTAATGCGCAATCCTTTACTTTCTAAAGCTTCCCTCCACTCATCTAATTTATTACTAACCTCCTCACTAGTTTCTGCTACCAGCACTATGTCGTCTGCGAAAAGCATGCACCACGGTACCATCTCCCAATTAGATTGTGAAATCTCTTCCATAATGATAGTAAAAATGAACGAGTTTAGAGTTGATTCCTGATGTAGCCCAACTTTAACCGGAAAAGGCTCTGTTATCCCCACCGGTATTTGGATGTTGGACGACACTCTGTCATACATATTCCATATTGCCTCAATGTACACTGAAGAAATACCTCTAGCCTTGAGGCTATCCCAGATGACGCCTCGTGGTATGCTGTCATACGATTTCTCCAAGTCAATGAACATCATATGTAAATCCTTCTTTCGCTCCCTATACTTCTCCATCAGTCTCCTTAAAACATGAATTGTCTCCATTGTTGACCTTCCTGGCATAAAACCGAATTGGTTCTCCCTAATTACCGTTTCATGTCTAAGTCTCCTCTCTATCACTCTTTCTCAAATTTTGATAAACATGGATAATCCCAATTATAAGGGGTATTTGCTGAAAATGTACCAATTTAACCTCTTACCTATCCAACAAGTCATTTTGCATAAAACAAATAAAAAGTAATACAAAATTAAATTATAAAAAAATTGAAAATTAAAAAAGATATAATAGAAAAATTAATTAAGTTTATTATTAGATTTTAACTTTTAATTTTTAATATTTTGGATTTTTCAAGTAATTAACCTGTGAAAATCAGATCTTAAAATTAGAATTATACATGATTAATCAAAAGTTTAAATTACTATAGAAAAACCAATAAAAAAATTAGATAATTTAAGGTACTTTTTCCAAAGTAAAAAATAAAAAAAATAAGAAATATTGAAATTCCCCCAAAACCCACAGGCCGCAACCGGATACCCCATCTCCCATTCACAGACTTATAGTCTTTATACGATTCATTATAATCTTAGGTTGTGTGGTTGACCCAATATACTATTATAATCTTTATATGTTTATTTACAATAAGTGATATTTTTTATAATTTGAAGGTAATTTATTTATAATTTAAAAATAATCAAGTCTATCTCAGTAAAACAATTTCAAACTTATAACTGTTAAATACATCTATTAAGCTTTACTACTACTCTTATAATATACTACCACCTATTCAACCTATTAGTTTCATTTAATTTTTCACATTTATCAAATCAATATTTTAGCCTTCAATATGTCAAATTGTTTTTAGTTAAAAATTATAAAAAATTGATATTAATAAGGAAAAATTATCTAGAATAATCCAACCTATTCATGATTTTCCTACAATAATGCCACCTATTGATTAACCATGAATAATCCCAACTTTAAGAGGTATTTTCCTAGAGTAAACCCGGTGACTGGATGACTTGCTATAGCATGTTTTATTTTTTTTTATAAAAAGATAAATTAAAATAAAATGTTGAGAAAAATATTAAAAAATTATTCAAAAATATTTATGATTTTTTTATTATGTAGAATTTTTTAAGTAAGTATTCAAAATTTTTCTCTAATTTTAAATTATTTTTCAATTTATTTTTTTTTGCTGAATTAGCTATTATAGCAGGTCATCGGGTTACCCAACTTTACTCTAGGTAAATACCTCTTAAAGTTAGGATTATTCATTAAGTGGAATTATTATAGAAAAATCATAAAAGGTTGGATTATTCTAGGTAATTTTTCATTTTAATAATCCTTATATTGAGATGAATCAAACAAAATTACACATAATTATAATTTAACTTATAAATTTAAAATAAATTATAGTAAAAAAAATAAATGGCACTAATAATGGAGTATAAATTATCTAAATTTTATTAATTGTTTTTAACAATGATATTTTTCCCTACCGGTACTTGCAGTGAATTACTTCCGGTATAATACATCAAGGTGAAGCAAGGTTCTCGGAAAGACAGGAGAGAGAAATTTGAAGGTAGCGCCTTTCGTGCCCCCATTTTTCGCATTCAATCCAATTACATTTTCCAAGTAATTAGATCCACAGCAAGGTTCTCACTAATTTTCCTCGATTAATTGTATTATCAATATCGTTTTCAGATCTGCCATTGTTTTCTGGATTAATTTCATCATTCTTGCATCGGATCTAAAATGTTTGATTCAATACTTTGTTTATTCGATCAATCCATGTTATTAGGTTAACTCAGATTCAATTGTTTATAAAGTTAGTTAATTTACTCTGCAGTTGTTAATTATGCCTTATTTAAGCAATTCTTTTCGTGATCTGCAGACATGGATCCTCTTCATTTTAATTTTTGTTTTTCGGTTGTGATTTTAGTTGCACTGATTAAATGCTATGACATTGTTGTTTCTCCAGATTCGAATTGATTTCCCGCAGTAAGGTTTTTCAAGGTTGTGAAAATGGTATGTCACATTTGTTATCGGTTTATTTACGTTTTATTGTCAATGTTGTCTTACATTCATGTTTGAACTTGAACTTTTGTGGAGGATTTGCTACGATGCAATCGAACAACTTGTTTTTCGTTTGGTGTCTGATTGCAACTGTTTTGGTGCGCTGTGGTCGATTGGGGGTTCAATGGTAGTTATGTGATGTCTTTATGGATGCTAAATTAAATTTGGATCATCTGATTAATCGCCTTAAGACGTGATTTGACTGAATTGAGCATCTGTATTTTTCATTATGTCTATGTTGGTAAGAGTGGGGAAACTTGACCAATTTTTTCAAGGGGACGGGTTTGTCATCAACTAAATGCTTAATCTATCTTTTATTTCACAAGACTTTTTTGCTATGTTAATATTACAATCAACTACCTAATATAAATTAGGGATAAAAAATCAGCCCGCCCCACTTTAATGAAGTTTCATCTATTTTTGATAATACCGTCCCTTTATAGCTATGCAACTCAAGATTGTATGTGTTCGACTATTTTATAGTATCCTAATGGAGTGAGTATGAGTGTTTGAGTGGCACATCTTTTGTAGTACTCTTGACAAATATTTCTAAGGATGGTGATTTGTACAATTGAACAATTGTAATATTGTGTGGTTGTCCTAGCTCTTGGCGTTAACTATACCGTTTACCTTTGCCGCTGATAAATCACTTTTGCATTAAGGTTGGAATAAATTGACAATAAAAGTAAACTTTTTTCATGCTGATTTCATTATTTCTTGCTCGATCTTTTTAATTTGCTGAACTAATTGTCAACTTAATCGTGATTGAACCTTTTATAACATTGATCATTTGGTTTTTGGAGGGAGTAAATGAAATGGATTTTAGTTGCCGAACAATCAACATAAATTGGTATGATCCGGTCCCTATAAACAGGGTATTGGTATGATCCCTACAAATGAGTTTAAGCTAGCTATTTAATTGATGTTGATGCATTCTTTCAAGTATACAATCAATATTACACCTTATTGAACTTTAGAGTGGCAGGCTGCGTATTGGTATGATGCCAACAAATAGGATTATGCTAGCTATTTAATTGACAATGATATATTCATTTAAGGAACTTTTTCTTGTATTTTTGAATTCTTATTTTTATTAACACTTTCCAATATGCTATGATTCTAATTGCTTGGATATTGATGATATAGGTTGTTCTTGCAGCTTCTATCATCAGTAAGTCTGGAAAAGGTTAGATGATTTTTCTCTTTTTAGTTATCTTGGATGTGATTGTTGAATTTTATGTGCCATTGTTAGTTTGAATGTTTGTTATATTCTACACCGATTTCAGATATTTTTCTTTTGAAGTTTCATTGCATCCTATGATCTTCACTATCTGCTGGTTTTTATACATCACCACCATATTTCATGCCGTATCTTAAATGAACTGAGATCTTATTATATTGTGTCAACTTGTCTAAAAAATATTAAGAACAAAGAAGGAAAAAGAAAAAATAAGGTAGAAATCAGATGGATTGCTGTGCAATTATTGCTCACAGCTGCAGAATTTCAAGAATATGCATTAAATCGAAATTACACCAAAAACATGCATCTCTTTTAAAAAATTCATTATATCTATATTACTGTTGTTGCTTTGAGACCCGCTCCACCCTGGCCGATGTCATCGAAAGCATAATTATGTGCTACTTTCATTTGGTCCTTTTGCGACTCTGGTATGTTGAATTTAGTTGGCTTTTGTCTAGTGCATGACAGCCTAGTGAAATTATAAATATCTAAAGTAGGAAATATCTTTACTTCTGATGCATGACAGTCCCATTAATTTTTAATTATTTACAGTAGGTGTTACATTACTTTTCATGCATGGCATTCTAGTTAAATTACAATTTATCGTCTCAAGCACCTTTGTGGGAGAAATATCACAATAGGAAAGTGCATGAACGCCTTCTACTCATATCAAGTTTCCGAGTGACTTCTCTGATTGTCGCAATCTTATCTTCATGGTGTCCATTTGGTGATTTACAAAGCAAGGAGTTCCATTGCCATCCACACAAGGAAAATACAAATCGGTTTGTTTATTTGTATTTGCATTATATTTTCGATATGTTAAACATGGTTTTCTTCGAGAATCAAGTTTAGTTTCCATATAAATCATTAACACTTTTTTATATAAGGTCTTAGATTTGTAAAAGGTATTATAATTGAGAAAAATCATTCCTTTTATACTCGTATATAGAAAGCATAATAATCATATTAATATGATTTATTGAAACTAGAAAGGTATCGAAGTGATAAATTAAGATACTTTGTGCATTTACATGAAGAGTTAGGATAATTTGCTCTTACGTATACACTTTTTTTATCATTAAAAATAATCACAATTATAAATAATGCCATTACTATATTTCTATGCTTCATATTTATCTCTTAATGGCATATAAATTAGGGTAAAAACAATAATAAATTCATGAAACCAATCACATGTTTGATAAGCATATGCTCCTCTTTTTTTAAAAACATGCATTATGTAGGTTTCACATTGGACTTTTTCTTGCAAATTTGCACTAAATGTTTGGTGCATTCCTATTATATCAATTGTTATTAACTATATCAAATACAATGGAAATGCCAAATTTAATTAATAATATGAAGTGTTTACAAAATCATTACTTCTTTTTTGAATTCTATATATAAAATCATTGTTTTAGTAAGTAAATACAACTAATTTTATGGATGAAATTATAAAGTTAAAAAAAAATTTCATAAATAAGTACATAACATAGTAAAGACAAAAAATTGACAACATATATATTAACGGTTTATTTTGTGTACAACTCACAATTCATTGTCAAATTAATGTTCAAGTTATAATTTAAAAGCGATCAAGAATATATGAGAAGATAAAATTCGCTCTCCATGATTGTGAAGGGTATTTTTATCTTGAAAAGTCCTTTAAATTCTCAACAAGAATCAAAAGATAACTAAGCATAAATATTAAATTTATTCTCAAAAAAACATATTTGATCAATTTATCTTTATTTTCTATTTTGATAAGAATAATTATATCATACAATCAACTAAAAACTAAGAAAATTCTACATTTTATCCTAAATAATTTTTGATATTAATGGTTAAGAAATTAAAGTCAATGAATATAAGATCTAGTGGTTGATATTAATGGTTAAGAAATTATATATATATATATATATATATATATATATATATATATATATATATATATATATATATTAAAAAATATAAATATATGTCTTATTGTGCGAGTCTCTATTTTGATAAATTTATAAACTGAGTTTGCTTATTATGAACCGAAAAACTTAACAATAAATATATTCACATATCCACTAAGTCTAAAGATGGGGAAACGAATATCTTAGATTCCAATTTCCATAATATAAATTGAGTAACCCAACACAAATTAGATAAACACTACATACATCCACACACTTATTTACATTTATTCTCATTCAAAAATGAGTTCTGATTGTATTGTTGGAGGTCTAAAGCCTGTGGACGTAAAAAGTCCAAAGATTCAAGAGGTTTGTGCATGGGCTGTCAATGAGTACAACAATCAGCATGTAAGCATTATTTATTTATTTATTTATTCATTTCTGGCTTAGAAATTAGGCTAGAAAAAGAAGAAAACTAAATGAGAATCAAACTCAGGATCTTAATTATAAACAGACATTCTTCCACCATTATGCTAAGCATCAAAATTTAATGATAAACAATTGATCATGATTTTGAACTTTTTTTTTACCCTTTAATTTAGAAAGAATTTCAATGTTTCAACGGCAGAAATAATGCTAGCTAATTGTTGTATTTCCAAAATATATTATAGCCTAATGGTAGAAGATATATGCCTTGCATTGTGATCGACTGGGGTCTGATTTTCACCAACTAGAGATCAATTCAATTAATTCTCTCTCCCTCTTCTTACTTAATGTCATTAAGTGACTCTCATTTGAGAGGGTTGGATCACGAATGTACGCAATCTTATATATCCTTGTTAATGATTAAACTAACAAAAATATTATTTCCAACTGACCCTTTGTAGAAAATGACATGTGTAACTTTACATGAATAAGATGTGCACATGATTTAATGAGCAGTAATCTTTGTAATTGGTGTGTGTTTGCAGCCAGGACAATGTGTGAGATTTGAAAAGGCATTAAAAGCAGCAGAACAAATGGTTAGTGGACTCATGTACCATATTGAAATGGAGGTAGCTGTTGGTGATGCATTGCTTCACAAGGTTAAAGCTAAAGTTGTTGAACAAGCATGGATCAAAAGCATCAAATTGGTTGAATTCGAATTCCTTGAGCAAAACAATGCTTGTATTGCAGTTCCCAACTAATCCTTTCTTCTAAGGATTTTATATATGTGGTTCTACTATGTACTTGAAGTATAAATAAAGGGATGTAATGCATTATGCATATTACATGCAACATGTATTATGATCCTATTATGAATGAATCATGATGCTTTCTTTTTTGTTATATATATTTAGCCGTTACTCCTTCCTTTCCTATATGAAATTCTCATCGTATCATCTCATATATTATAGTATCATACTATAACATCTCTGAATTTCTTACCACTTTAATTCTTTCAAATTGATTAAAATATACATATTATGGCATAATAAATAATGAAGTAGTACATATACTTAAAAAATCTTGAAAATTTTCAAGTGTCATAACTAAAGAAAGTTTGCTAAATGGAACGACTCATTTATTAGTTAAAGAAAAATTACATGTTATTTTATCTTGACCAATATCTTTGACTAACATTTATTTATAGTTAGATTGAGTAAATTAGAGGATATAATATATTGCATAGTATATTGTTAACGTTAATCACAGAGTTAATTTACACATATATTACTGTTGAAATTGCGTGTTTTTACTGTATAATATCTTTGGCTTAATTTTTTTAATATCATATATATGTATTTATATATGCGGATGCTAAAAAAACCGTGCATTGCACGAGTTTTCACACTAGTAATATACTGATAATACAACACAACTATATTTCATTACTCCAACTTTATTAAGTAACTTTCACTTAAGGTGGGGTTAATGATAAAATTGACAAGAAGATGTTTTCAATTGATAATCAACGTTTGAAAAATTTCAGGTTACTATTTTAAGAATAATGTGTTCAATATATATAATTATCAATGGTACCCTCTGTGTTTTATCACTTTATAAATGTTAACCCTAAGTTTTTTAGGTTATCAAGGGTACCTTGTGTTATTTGATCTTCTTCGACCATGATACTATCAAACTTTTATTGTTAGAATAACGTTAGGGTAAAAAAAAATAAAAAATTATCCAAAATAATTCAATTTTTAATGATTGTCTTATAATAATCTCAAATTTTGATCATCATCATCCAACCCAGTATATCCCGCTAATAGAAAACTATGGACAGGGTCTTGGGAGGGAAGGACGGCGACAACTCATACCCTTGAAGGAGAGTGCGGCCAAAGGAGTCCCCCGACTCGAGAAAGATACGAAAACATAGCTACATGAGAGAAAAGACCTATAAAAGAAAATAAGTAGACCCACCTACAGAATAAAAGGGGACAAGAAAACTCATAAAGAAACGGGAGGAGCGGGATGACAGGAACATACGAGGACATCAGTAATCTAAAACATGGATATGACGCCTCCAACTACCTCTATCCCTAGTCAGGCCCTTGGAGAGGTTTAGCTCCCGCAAGTCGATTTTTATCCATTCGTCCCAAGTTCTCTTGGGTCGTCCTCGACTCCTCTTACCCTCTACTATAATACTTTCTACTCTCCTCACAGGGGCGGCGAGAGTCTTTCTCTGCACATGTCCAAACCATCTCAATCTATTTTCGCGCATTTTTCCTGAAATAGGGGCTACTCCTAGTTTGTCTCTAAACTCTTGGTTTCTAATTCTATCCATCAATATGTGCCCACACATCCACCTCAGCATACGCATTTCTTTAACTTCCATCTTATATTCAAAAGACTTCTTAACAGGCCAGCATTCGTTCCCATATAGCAGAGCAGGTCTGATAGCCGCCCAGTAGAATTTTCCTTTTAACCTGCTTGGAAATTTCCTTTCACATAGTACCGCGGTGGCTGCACGCCACTTGATCCAACTCGCCTGTATGCAATGGTTTACATCTCCGTCAATCTCTCTATCCCTTTGAATGATCAATCCCAAATACTTGTACTTCGTCGTACATTTAACAACTGCCTCTCCAATGGAGACCTCTGGTTCCCCAACCGGTGTTGTCCTACTAAAGTCACATCGCAAATACTCAGTCTTCGTACGACTAATGCGCAATCCTTTACTTTCTAAAGCTTCCCTCCACTCATCTAATTTATTACTAACCTCCTCACTAGTTTCTGCTACCAGCACTATGTCGTCTGCGAAAAGCATGCACCACGGTACCATCTCCCAATTAGATTGTGAAATCTCTTCCATAATGATAGTAAAAATGAACGAGTTTAGAGTTGATTCCTGATGTAGCCCAACTTTAACCGGAAAAGGCTCTGTTATCCCCACCGGTATTTGGATGTTGGACGACACTCTGTCATACATATTCCATATTGCCTCAATGTACACTGAAGAAATACCTCTAGCCTTGAGGCTATCCCAGATGACGCCTCGTGGTATGCTGTCATACGATTTCTCCAAGTCAATGAACATCATATGTAAATCCTTCTTTCGCTCCCTATACTTCTCCATCAGTCTCCTTAAAACATGAATTGTCTCCATTGTTGACCTTCCTGGCATAAAACCGAATTGGTTCTCCCTAATTACCGTTTCATGTCTAAGTCTCCTCTCTATCACTCTTTCTCAAATTTTGATAAACATGGATAATCCCAATTATAAGGGGTATTTGCTGAAAATGTACCAATTTAACCTCTTACCTATCCAACAAGTCATTTTGCATAAAACAAATAAAAAGTAATACAAAATTAACTTATAAAAAAATTGAAAATTAAAAAAGATATAATAGAAAAATTAATTAAGTTTATTATTAGATTTTAACTTTTAATTTTTAATATTTTGGATTTTTCAAGTAATTAACCTGTGAAAATCAGATCTTAAAATTAGAATTATACATGATTAATCAAAAGTTTAAATTACTATAGAAAAACCAATAAAAAAATTAGATAATTTAAGGTACTTTTTCCAAAGTAAAAAATAAAAAAAATAAGAAATATTGAAATTCCCCCAAAACCCACAGGCCGCAACCGGATACCCCATCTCCCATTCACAGACTTATAGTCTTTATACGATTCATTATAATCTTAGGTTGTGTGGTTGACCCAATATACTATTATAATCTTTATATGTTTATTTACAATAAGTGATATTTTTTATAATTTGAAGGTAATTTATTTATAATTTAAAAATAATCAAGTCTATCTCAGTAAAACAATTTCAAACTTATAACTGTTAAATACATCTATTAAGCTTTACTACTACTCTTATAATATACTACCACCTATTCAACCTATTAGTTTCATTTAATTTTTCACATTTATCAAATCAATATTTTAGCCTTCAATATGTCAAATTGTTTTTAGTTAAAAATTATAAAAAATTGATATTAATAAGGAAAAATTATCTAGAATAATCCAACCTATTCATGATTTTCCTACAATAATGCCACCTATTGATTAACCATGAATAATCCCAACTTTAAGAGGTATTTTCCTAGAGTAAACCCGGTGACTGGATGACTTGCTATAGCATGTTTTATTTTTTTTTATAAAAAGATAAATTAAAATAAAATGTTGAGAAAAATATTAAAAAATTATTCAAAAATATTTATGATTTTTTTATTATGTAGAATTTTTTAAGTAAGTATTCAAAATTTTTCTCTAATTTTAAATTATTTTTCAATTTATTTTTTTTTGCTGAATTAGCTATTATAGCAGGTCATCGGGTTACCCAACTTTACTCTAGGTAAATACCTCTTAAAGTTAGGATTATTCATTAAGTGGAATTATTATAGAAAAATCATAAAAGGTTGGATTATTCTAGGTAATTTTTCATTTTAATAATCCTTATATTGAGATGAATCAAACAAAATTACACATAATTATAATTTAACTTATAAATTTAAAATAAATTATAGTAAAAAAAATAAATGGCACTAATAATGGAGTATAAATTATCTAAATTTTATTAATTGTTTTTAACAATGATATTTTTCCCTACCGGTACTTGCAGTGAATTACTTCCGGTATAATACATCAAGGTGAAGCAAGGTTCTCGGAAAGACAGGAGAGAGAAATTTGAAGGTAGCGCCTTTCGTGCCCCCATTTTTCGCATTCAATCCAATTACATTTTCCAAGTAATTAGATCCACAGCAAGGTTCTCACTAATTTTCCTCGATTAATTGTATTATCAATATCGTTTTCAGATCTGCCATTGTTTTCTGGATTAATTTCATCATTCTTGCATCGGATCTAAAATGTTTGATTCAATACTTTGTTTATTCGATCAATCCATGTTATTAGGTTAACTCAGATTCAATTGTTTATAAAGTTAGTTAATTTACTCTGCAGTTGTTAATTATGCCTTATTTAAGCAATTCTTTTCGTGATCTGCAGACATGGATCCTCTTCATTTTAATTTTTGTTTTTCGGTTGTGATTTTAGTTGCACTGATTAAATGCTATGACATTGTTGTTTCTCCAGATTCGAATTGATTTCCCGCAGTAAGGTTTTTCAAGGTTGTGAAAATGGTATGTCACATTTGTTATCGGTTTATTTACGTTTTATTGTCAATGTTGTCTTACATTCATGTTTGAACTTGAACTTTTGTGGAGGATTTGCTACGATGCAATCGAACAACTTGTTTTTCGTTTGGTGTCTGATTGCAACTGTTTTGGTGCGCTGTGGTCGATTGGGGGTTCAATGGTAGTTATGTGATGTCTTTATGGATGCTAAATTAAATTTGGATCATCTGATTAATCGCCTTAAGACGTGATTTGACTGAATTGAGCATCTGTATTTTTCATTATGTCTATGTTGGTAAGAGTGGGGAAACTTGACCAATTTTTTCAAGGGGACGGGTTTGTCATCAACTAAATGCTTAATCTATCTTTTATTTCACAAGACTTTTTTGCTATGTTAATATTACAATCAACTACCTAATATAAATTAGGGATAAAAAATCAGCCCGCCCCACTTTAATGAAGTTTCATCTATTTTTGATAATACCGTCCCTTTATAGCTATGCAACTCAAGATTGTATGTGTTCGACTATTTTATAGTATCCTAATGGAGTGAGTATGAGTGTTTGAGTGGCACATCTTTTGTAGTACTCTTGACAAATATTTCTAAGGATGGTGATTTGTACAATTGAACAATTGTAATATTGTGTGGTTGTCCTAGCTCTTGGCGTTAACTATACCGTTTACCTTTGCCGCTGATAAATCACTTTTGCATTAAGGTTGGAATAAATTGACAATAAAAGTAAACTTTTTTCATGCTGATTTCATTATTTCTTGCTCGATCTTTTTAATTTGCTGAACTAATTGTCAACTTAATCGTGATTGAACCTTTTATAACATTGATCATTTGGTTTTTGGAGGGAGTAAATGAAATGGATTTTAGTTGCCGAACAATCAACATAAATTGGTATGATCCGGTCCCTATAAACAGGGTATTGGTATGATCCCTACAAATGAGTTTAAGCTAGCTATTTAATTGATGTTGATGCATTCTTTCAAGTATACAATCAATATTACACCTTATTGAACTTTAGAGTGGCAGGCTGCGTATTGGTATGATGCCAACAAATAGGATTATGCTAGCTATTTAATTGACAATGATATATTCATTTAAGGAACTTTTTCTTGTATTTTTGAATTCTTATTTTTATTAACACTTTCCAATATGCTATGATTCTAATTGCTTGGATATTGATGATATAGGTTGTTCTTGCAGCTTCTATCATCAGTAAGTCTGGAAAAGGTTAGATGATTTTTCTCTTTTTAGTTATCTTGGATGTGATTGTTGAATTTTATGTGCCATTGTTAGTTTGAATGTTTGTTATATTCTACACCGATTTCAGATATTTTTCTTTTGAAGTTTCATTGCATCCTATGATCTTCACTATCTGCTGGTTTATATACATCACCACCATATTTCATGCCGTATCTTAAATGAACTGAGATCTTATTATATTGTGTCAACTTGTCTAAAAAATATTAAGAACAAAGAAGGAAAAAGAAAAAATAAGGTAGAAATCAGATGGATTGCTGTGCAATTATTGCTCACAGCTGCAGAATTTCAAGAATATGCATTAAATCGAAATTACACCAAAAACATGCATCTCTTTTAAAAAATTTATTATATCTATATTACTGTTGTTGCTCTGAGACCCGCTCCACCCTGGCCGATGTCATCGAAAGCATAATTATGTGCTACTTTCATTTGGTCCTTTTGCGACTCTGGTATGTTGAATTTAGTTGGCTTTTGTCTAGTGCATGACAGCCTAGTGAAATTATAAATATCTAAAGTAGGAAATATCTTTACTTCTGATGCATGACAGTCCCATTAATTTTTAATTATTTACAGTAGGTGTTACATTACTTTTCATGCATGGCATTCTAGTTAAATTACAATTGACTATCCCCCATATTGTTGAGATTAAGGGTATGGCATTGTTGTGATACTTTTTCAAGAATTAAGTTTATGTTTGCTTATGGTAAAGTTATACTTGAGGTTCTTTGGTGTCTGCCTTTTGGTCATTAATGGTATCGGTATTTAGATTATTAGTGATGAGATGTTTCTTCCACGATTAGTTGCAGTGAGATTTTTAAGGATTGGATGAACACTTGTTTTTGTGTTTACGATTGAGTTATATCTGGCACTCTGATGTTAATTTTTGACAGCTCTTGTCTCGAGGCAATTTGTGGACATGTCCCGCATACGAATTGAAGGCCTTCTTGCTGCCTTCCCCAAGTTGGTTGGAACAGGAAAGCAACATACATATGTTGAGACTGAGAATGTCCGATATGTCTACCAGCCGATAGAAGCTCTCTATTTGCTTGTTGTTACAAACAAGCAGAGTAATATTTTGGAAGACTTGGAGACTCTGAGGATGCTTTCTAAGCTAGTATCCTTTATTTGTTTTAGTTCATGGTTACAGGAGAATCTTGATGTCTTTTGGTTGACACTGTTGGTTAAATGTTTGTTTACTATATCAAGTTTGTTAAATGAGAAAATTAAAGTCGACCAATTGATATTCTCGTGCTCCTTCATGTGTTTTATGCATTGTTCTTTAATGCCTTCCTAGTTGCATACATTATGGAGTTTTAAGTTCCTTTTTCAGTTATCCATTATCTAAATAAATGGTATTTTGAGGGATTAGAAATATGCCTTATTAGTTGCTTGCATGCGAAAATATTTAGATTATTTGTTCTTCAGATTATAATGGACTTTATAAAAATGAATCACTAAATCATGCGCACTTATTTATGTGAAGTTGAAGGTGATTTCTGTGATAGATCAATAAGAAACAACATCTTTGTTATCACTAACAAGAGTAAGGTTGTGTACATCCAACTCCTAAATCCTGCCTAGGTGGAAGTCATTGAATGACATTAGGGAAGTGTATTGTCTTTCATGTTGCTGAATGCAGTTTGAGTAGAATTTATTGCTCCATTTTTGGTATTCCTTAAGCATACAAAGTTACCTGAGTATGCTTATTCTTTGGATGAAGAGGGAGTATGTAAAGCAGCATTCGAGCTCTTTTTTTCCTTTGATGAAGTCATTTCTCTCGGGCACAAGGAAAGTGTCACTGTTGCACAGGTGAAGCAGTACTGTGAGATGGAAAGTCATGAAGAGAAGTTGTACAAGCTGGTGCAGGCAAGCAAGATCAATGAAACCAAGGATATAATGAAGCGTAAAGCCTTGGAAATTGAGAAAACAAAGGTATTCATTTTGTTTTTCTGCTTTTCATGCCACTATATGTCTTTCTTTGTTAATTTTCTTTATAAATTTGACAGGCTGAAAAGAACAGGGGTGATAAAGGAGGATATATGTCATCCATGGGTTCTGGAAGACTTGAAAGTAGCTTCAATGACATGAGCATATCTAGCAGTAACAGTGGTTTTAGCAGTAATGCTGGGTTTGGAATGCCAACGGACATGGATTCATTCCCTGCAAAGTCAAAAGGTATCTTCTTTCCAATTGTGATACTTAATAGTCTACATAATCTATCTTTTCTTGGTAATGGCAAGGAGTATCTTATGAGGTTGAGAGCTTCTTCAGAAGCTTTTGGGTAACCAGGATAAGTGTTAGGTCTTAAATACTATGTTCATCAATATTATGTGGATGGAAGCAAGCATAACTCTCCAACTCCCATATTGTTGTAGTTAACTTCGTAATTGTAGGCATTTGGTTACTGATACACATCAAAAGAAGTTTGGCTTTCCATTTTGTATTTTTTTCCAGAGTTCTCAGTGTACCGAATCAAATCAAATCAAATGGCGGATCTAATTCGATACAGATTTATAATATTGATCCTGCCTTAAATTCACAGCTTCTGCTATTCTAAAGTTATAAAATTTTAAAAATACGAGAGTACTAGCTGTACTTTCAGTTGTATTATTCTTATCAAAATAGTGTGTGGTTGTTCGTTTCTGATTCTATGTGTGCCTGGATCAGCTCGTGCACCTGCACCTGTTAGTGCCCCGGCTAAGGGCTTTGGCATGAAGCTTGGTAAATCGCAAGGTACAAACAAATTCTTGGAGTCTTTGAAAGCAGAAGGTGAAATGATTGTTGAGGATGTGCCACCAATTGCAAGCAAGACTAAGGCTGCTGCTCCCCCACTTACTGATCCCCTAACATTGACTGTGGAGGAGAAACTCAACGTGGCACTCAAACGAGACGGAGGGCTCAGTAGCTTTGATGTTCAAGGGAATTTATCACTTCAGATTTTGGAGGAGAAAGATGCGTACATCCAAGTTCAGGTACTTCTAGTTGCTGCCCTAGTTTGCTACCTTCTGGCGTCCTGAACTGCCTCTTTATGTAATGCTTTCTCACCAACTTGATATTTTTATGTCGTCAAATGTCAAAAAAAAGCTTCATTGTGATGAAACTTGACCTTTTTTAAGCTCACTAAACTGTTAAATATAACCACAATAATTCTTCTGATTTAATTATCAGGAATATGTGATATATGCAAGGGCCTGTTTGTTATTTGTACATTTTGTATTCTTGGCCCCTGCTTTTTGTCCATAAATGTTGTCAACTTTTTAATGTATAGGTTGAATCCGGTGGAAATCCTAATGTCATGTTCAAAACGCACCCCAATATCAACAAAGAGCTATATTCAAATGAAGGTATTTTGGGTCTAAAAGATCCTAATAGGCCTTTTCCCAGTGGCCAAGGTGATGGTGTTGCGCTTGTAAGATGGAGAATGCAGAGTACAGATGAATCAATTGTTCCATTGACAAGTGAGTTTTTGCGTATACTTTATCTGTGTTCCTTGCGACTATTGGGTCTTTTTGTTTCTTTTCACATATTATCTTTTCTGTTATTTCACAGTAAATTGTTGGCCTTCTGTTTCTGGAAGTGAAACATATGTCAACATCGAGTATGAAGCTTCATCAAGGTTTGATCTACAAAATGTTGTTATTTCGGTGCCTCTCCCTGCTCTTAGAGATGCACCAAATGTAACACAAATTGAGGGGGACTGGAGGTAAATGACTCGACATTTGTTTTTATAGTTTTTTGCACAACAGTAAAAAAAAGCGGGCTCAGGTTGGTTGAATCGGTTATGTTATTGTGTACGATAGATAAGTTCTTATTGCAAAAAATAGTTAAGGTTTGTTATAATTAAGACCCACTCATTTTTTTTGTGCGGACCTTGATGAAACCTTGACTCATAAATATCAAAATGTTTTGGACTCAGACACGCTGGTTTTAATGGGTCTAGGTTAAATGGGTCTTAAATTGGTCTTCCTGGAATTGTTCTTATATCATCATTTTCTCATTTTTCAGGACTAACTTGGATCATAATGGGTTATTGTATAGGTCTAAAATTGATCAGAGGTCTAAAATAGGTGTTTAATTGATCATAGGATGAATTTAGAGCATGTTGTGGTTGGATATGGGTCTAAATTATTGGAAGCAAACCAAGACCCATTTACTTCTTTTGGATCCAGCCTATTGGGTCTCAAAAAACTGAACCAAAAATCCTAAAACTAGGATCAGCTCTGAGGCGGGTCCAATAAGTTCATGGACCTCTGACAGTCCCTAGATATACTAATTTAATTTTGAAACACAATTTGCTGAAGATTCTGAACTACTTAGATGTACATTTTGACTTTGTTTGCATGATAAAAGTAATGTTCTGCTTTCATATTGTTAGGGTAAAGTTTATGTCTGCTGAGCTGGAAAATCTTACGCTCGTGTATAATTTGTTTCGCAGATATGATGCTAGAAATTCTGTTTTCGAATGGTCCATTGTTCTGATCGATGACAGTAATCGCAGGTGAACATCTTACTAGCTTCTATAGTTGTCTTTTCTATCCCAATGACAAGATAGTCGTTAAATAAGAATTTTGTTGTGAAAAGATCATGAGGTGGGATTCATGATTGGTAATTGTTTTTTCTTGATGTTGCAGTGGGGCTTTGGAGTTTGTTGTACCTGCTGCTGACCCATCTTCCTTCTTCCCCATTTCTGTGAGGTTCACTGCTACAAATACATTTGGTGAATTAAAGGTAAACAAATACTGGACCCGATTTATATAGATGACCTCGTATTAAGGCTTTAGCATTGTTGTAGTTGTCTTATTACATGTATTATATAATACAATAAGGCCAAAAGCTTATGTCCAACCCATGTAATTGGCGACATGAACCAAACAAATCAATATGAGAGATTGTGATATAACTATAATCATTAGGTGATCAATATCCGATATCCAATGTCAATTAGGATTGATTGAAAAATTCCAATTGGATATCTGAAATTAGTCAAATTGATTTCTTTAGAAAAATATAATTTTATTCTTATGATTATCGGATATCCGAACAACGTAAAATATGTGTATATCCGAAACAATGACAGATATCCAATTTTCGACTATTTCAAAAGTCAGATATCTGAAATCCGAATTCCAACATTTTGATATCTGAATCTGTATCCAATATCCGGATTTTCAAATCGGATATTTGGATCATTATATAGTTTTGCTCAGCCTTAATAATCATAGATTTACTAAATTATTATCCGGTTTACCTTTTTCTCTTAGATTACTCATGGTAGCGTTCTTTTTCTTGTGATCTATGCAGGTTACCAACATCTTGCCATTAAAAGGTGGACCTCCTCCCAAATTTACTCAGAAAGTCCAGCTCTACACAGAAAACTACCAAGTGGTCTGATGAAATCCCTACATTGGCATCCTTTATCCAACGTTTGTACTCGCACTTTTTTAGTATCTTGACGGATTTTTGCTTCTTATGACATTCGTTTTTGGCATGTGTAGTATATTGTTAAAAATCAGTTTGATTGTTTTAGTCAACACTTGTTGAGGATTCGTCTATACTTCTCTGGGATAAACAAATTATTTCTGGTTGAAATACTAGCGTCATTTATAGATGTGAATCAAGTTTTCTACATTTATAAACTTTTTTTAAAATAAATGTGAATGAATGTCATATAGTTGTCCATGGGTGGGCTATCCGTCAGGCTCGAAAAACGGGCGAGTTTAGACAACATTTTTCAAAAAAACATTTAAATTTGGACGGATAATACCCGCCCACCTAAATAAATGGGTGGGTAGACATTAAAAAAATACCCGCGGGTATACTTGCCCGCCCGCTTAGTTTAATATATTAATTATTAAATAATTAATTTTATTGATTATGAAACTAGTAGTCACTAGTTTACTGTTTAGAACTACTACATATCCAACTTTAGTAATTAGTATCCATACCCATTTTAATAATTTTTTTAAACTTATTATGATTGGAGGAGGTATATGTCTGAACTCGTACTCTGTAGTAAGATAAATTGATGATGCAATGCTTTTGTTGGATCATCCAACTTATTTTTTAATCATGTAATTTGAGTATTTTAAGACTTTTTATGTAATTGGAGTATTTTGGATAATGAATTGTATTTTAATTGTTTTTAAAGCTTAACTTTATAATTTGTATTACATTTTAAATTGTTATATAATAAATACCTGCCTATGAGCGGGTTCCGCTCGCTTTAAAAATAGGCGGGTAGCGACAAAAAAATATACCCACAAATGCGGGGGCTTTTAAATGTTTGAGCCTGTGGATAAATTTTTAAGATATTATCCGATTCGCTACCCATCTAAACCAGCCCATTAACAGCTCTTCAATGAAATAGGCATTTAAAAGTCTAATTCTGCCCTATTGATTAAAAATTTACAATGTAAATTTGGCGGTACTTCCCTCTAGTTTATACCTTACTTTATTTGGTTAGATACTGCATCTTTGTTAAGATAATTATTATGCAACTAGATGCAACATGGATACTATAAATAATAATGATAGAGTATTATTTTATAAAATTAATTCATTTACAACATAAACTTAATTATTAAATCTTTGTATTTGTTATGATATTATCATTATCAAAGTGAATAAATAATTTATTATACAACAACATGAACACATAAACTCATAGTAATTATTGATAATTGAGACATAAAATTTAAAAATCTTCAACTATGATAGATATGAGGGAGGATTTAGTTGAAAAAATAGCCAAATTAGTTAGCTTAATCATTATGTGATGATAATTTGTCTAAGTTCAAATAAAGATTTATATGTATATTTTATTTTGATTTATATAGGAAATATAGTATTTCAATTGATCATTACATATTATTATAGTCAATCGACAAATATTACATGTTTTAATGCGTTAATTGTTTCCTTAAATATCACATCAAATATCAAAAATTTTCTAAAAACAATGGAAAAATTTATAATGTCAATATAACACATAACTCAAGTCGTTTCTTCATAAATATATTTTATTGATAATAACAATAGGAGTAAAGAGTATTTGAAGAATGTATGTGTTGTTTTTACTTTTTAACACAAAAGACCTGAGCATAAGAGATTAAGAGCTTGAGAACGTATAACATTTCTTAGGATTATATTAAAGGTACCTTGGCATGATCTATTTTCTTGAAAAATATTGAATATATAGAATTAAGTGAACGTGTTGATACTAATTCTAATAAACTTCTTAATATACGTTAATTTAGTAGGTATGTGGCAAGCGCAATCAACATTATAAAATTCACAAATTCTAAAAATCGCTTTAAAGAGTGCATGTCTCGAAAATGAGTATTACTCGATTCTTTTGGGCAATGCAAAACTCTATTCATTACTAATTACAATTGAAAAAATAAAAATCATACTATGTATTTATTATTCACAATTACTTATCAAAACCATATTTACTAAATAATCATCAATTGTCATTTTATGCGTGTAAACTATCCAATGTGTTGTTGTAGCTAAGCTACTTTCTTTGAATTGGTCCGTTCGACCACTTAATGTTAGAATTTTTTTGGTTAAATGAAGCAAACTCTAAAGAATGGAGGGAGTATATATATACTCATTAACTTATTGATCTGTTATTTTTCTTTATTAAGCAGTTTCAATCATTAGATTAAGTAATGAACTCTATTTTTTTTGGACAATGGAGATGATATTGGCTTGTTTTAACTCTCCATAATAGCCAACTTCAACATTTAAACCATAATTAAGAGTATTCTCAAATAATAAATAAAAATAAATTAATTCAACATGGTATTTTTAGTAAAATAGACAACCAAAATAGGGCAATTGAAATAAAATACCTATACACTTGCTTTTTCGGTACTCATTTTGAGATGGAAAAAAACTAGTACTAGTAACTACTAACTAGTAAGTAGTAGCTTATCAAAATCACCACGTATCACTAACATGCAAATATGACTTGTAGTTGATATCAGATAATGACCACATAAAAATGACAAATAACCTAAAAAGTTACAACTTACAACTCCTCATCTGTTCTTCTTAATTAACATTATCTATTTTTTGGATGGAAAAAAGAGATATTGAATTGAAAAATAAAATTAAAAAAAATAAGTAAATGATAAAAATAAATGGTTAAAAATGAAAATATAATTCTATGAATAGAATTTAAGGAGTGTAAAACTATTATAAAAAAAATACAAAATTAATAAAATAAATTAAAATAAAAGTGGTGTTAATTGAGGGGAACAGACCTCACAAATTCATCACATTTATGAGTAAAGACATACTTTTTCCGTTCCAATTTACTTGTAATATTTACTTTTTCACGCAGTCCAATACACTAATTCAATCCTTAATATCTTTAATTATTATGTATAATAAAAAATTATGAAATAATTAAATATTAATAGTCTTTGCAATGAGACAAATCAAATAAGATCTCACTTAACTATATTTTAACCTATGTATTAAAAACTAATCACAAATTAAAAGTGATGAATAAATAGTGTTATTTTTATCAATATTATAACTAATTTGAAACAGAGGAAATAATAGACGAGTAGACAGGTATATTTCACCTAATAATTTGGTACTTGGTAGTAATCTCAAGTCATTATTATGTCTAAATCAGGGGAATAATTGAATAAACTAAAAATGGCAGGCGGGAATCGGGTAGAACATTTTATTAGCTTGTAGCTCCCTTCTTCTGTTCTGGAATACTTACTACTTACGATTATTTATATTATTTATTATTTAAGCTTATTTTATATATTGTGGTTAATGTGCAAAAAAAATATAGACAAATGGAATCTTGTTTGAATCGTCTAATTACATACTTTTAAATATTAATTTTTTATAATTTTTATATATACATAGTTTAACATATAAATGATCAAACTAACACATTGAATAATATAAAAAGCCAAATACAGCAAATACAGTGAAACAGAGAAAATATAAAAGTATATATATATATATATATATATATATATATATATATATATATATATATATGACAAAAAAATTCTTCGAACTTTCAGCTAATTATTTTTAAACCTTTTGTTATACGACAAAAATTGACTATGGCAGTAATATCTTTGTCATGGGTTTGTTATTTACTAAAGATACTATACTATTATCAATGGTGCCAACTAGGGGTGTGCAATGGGCCGGGGGATCCATTGGGCCTGCGAATCCAAGCTTTTATCAGACGGGCTTTTAACGGGTTTGGTCTTATATGGGCTGGATTTTTGAAGGGTCAACTTTTACTATACACAGAGCGGGTTAAAAACGGGCTTTTGACGGACCCTAAACGGACCTTCCTATTTTTTATTAATATGATACTACTGTGCATAATTCATTTTGCAGCCATGAAACTGAATCAAATGTATTTGTAGGGGAGCTTTGTGTTATAGGCTAAACATAAAGTATCTGAGAAGAAAAGCCTTTGAATTCAATTGTTCTTATAAATTCCACAAAACTTTCGTATATTTGTATCAAGACTGTCTTTCTAGTTTGTATGGAGTAATATAATGTTCAGAAAGTATCTGAGAAGAAAATAAATTGCTTAGTTTGCTCCCATTGCTATTCAGACAGTAGAAATTTATTCTATCAAACTAGCCCATAAATTCTACAAAACCCGAATAGCAAATCAAATGATGCCAAATACAGTTAAATACTGATAATAACATGACTGCGCACAACCCATTTAAAATTTTGAAGAAATAAGATAAAAGGGCTGAGTCGGATCGGGCTTGATGTGCCCAACCCGTTTAAAGCCCATTTCTTATTTTGTAAGGCATGGCCCGCCCCATTCCGTCTCTATTTGAGCCCGATCCAACCTTATCCAGCCCATTGCATACCCCTAGTGCAAACTATCTTATGATTGGGTTAGAAAACATAATTTTGTTGTATAAATGATGCTACTCTTATGTAATATACTAAAGATACTGGTAAAGTGAAAGCAGGTTTTAATCAGATGACTCGAGTTATAGATAAATCTAGACCTAAATTTCCCTTTGCGATACTGCTCGTAATCGAAATCACATAAGATGAAAAAAGGATTCATATATTAGTAATCTCAATTAATTACAAACTAAGATATAATTGGTAGCAAAACATAGTCTTCAAACTTCTTAGTTGTATTCTGCAGCAGAAAAGTTCACAAAATTATACACCCAATTTTCTCAGTTTAATGTAAAGTTGGTTTAATTTTGTGTATATACTTGCATTCCTGTCCTTACTTGATCATGACAAAATACCTCCCTTCTCTTGTCTTTAATGTCATAATTAACATATCACATATTTCTTTGATCTTCCTTTGGAAGGTATAAGCTTTGTTATGGAAAATTAAACTCCATTTCTTTGTAATGAAGCCATTTTCGAGTTCAACATCGTCGATAAAATTTCCAATTGCCTCATACTACTCTTGTTCTTTCATTCTGGATGAACTAAATCTTGCGGGTGAATCTGAAAAAGTCATGAAATAAAGGATATCATATACACTTCTCCATTTGGGCATAAAGTTATTGAGTAGATTTCGAGTTATGTGTTTTGGGTCGATTTAAAATTCGATTTTGTGTTCACATTGGATTTTATATATTTTTACATTCATTTTAAAGTTGGGTTAAATCGGGTTCGGTTACAAAATTGGTAAATATCAAGTCGTCGAGTCTGTTTTGAACACTTCTAACTGTAAGTTCGACCAATAATAACACTCAATTGTCCTATTTCACTAAGTGGATCCCACCTAGACGGAAATTGGTATATTTGATGTACCTAACCTTACCATTCTTAATGCTAAATCCACCCCATAAACAGCATAGGCAGCAAAAGTTATGCCTCAAGCACCAAACAATAGCCAGAACATCAAACAACATATCATATTCCTAATTGAAAATCAACTGAACAAATGTACACAAATAAGCAAAGTTTAGTGCTAAGATTATTGCCTGAGGATTATCAAAGCTCATGGTTCTGATCTTGAACTCCCCTCTGTTTGTTGTCATTTCATCGAGTATCTCAAAATCATCATCGTCTTCATTATCATCATCATCGGGTATAGATTCTTTATCCTGTTCAAACAGAATAATGTACAAAATCAAAATCATGTCCTATTTTAGTCTTCTTTTCCCCTTGAACAACTGGAAAGTATATATATACTTCTTCCATTTCAGAAACTTCGTCTCATTTATTTTTTTGCAACATTTTTAAAGCTCATATTCTAGTTTCGATATCTATAACAACGTTTGATAAAAAAAAATGAGCATTCACATACACATACCCTGTAAGACATGCTAAGAGAACGTCTAGGTGCACCAGCAATCTCTTCATACTCGGCTGCATCCAATTCTTGCAGATGAAACGGATGAAAGTACTTCGGTAGAAGATGTTGTCGGATGGTTAACAGAAAGAAGAATGGTAAAGGGAAGAGAATCCCAGCAATCGGTATCCAAGTAACTCCGAAACAGATCAATAAGTACACTATTTGGAATAGAGTGAACGAAGCAATGCATTTGAAGGGCACTATTTCTACAAATGATGCATGATCTTTTTCTAAAACCCTGCACCCAATCATATCATCATAATAAAAGTGTGATCAAAACCCTTTTAGCATAGCATAACTTCAGATGTTCAGCTTTTCAAGTGTCAAAAACTCAAACAAAGGGTCCATTTGGCAAATGGTCGTTGGCTAAATTTGTTGGTTGGTTTGATGAGCACAAAGTATTGGCTAATTCGCTAGCTATTAAACCAATTGTTTAAGTCACCTGTTATGAAGATGTTATTAAAAATTAGTTGTTGCTTATTGGTTGTTGGCCGACTATTACAGAAAATTAGGTAAAAATTAGGTTGTTGGTTGTTGGTTATTGGTTGTTGGTTGTTGGTTGTTGGTCAACTATTGATGAAAAACTTACTAGTTACAGAAATTGTTGGTTGTTGGTAATTAAAAAAAATAATTACCAAATACTTTTTGCCGATTTAACCAACCAACAGCCAAAAGCCAACACAAATGTCATTAGCATATACTTAAGGGGAAGATCAAAGTAGTACGAAAGAACCCATATAGTAAAGTTGAGCATTACTTGTATCGTCTTGCTGGTGTAACGAAAAGGAGAAGAATTCTCTCCCAGAACTGGCTTCCAGGGAGACTATCAATGGCCATATATGCAAAGTATCCCCAAAGAACTGAAGTGGGTATCAGCTTAATCACTGGCATAGCAAACATAGCGCCTACGACAAGGATCGACTGTAAAAGATTGCTCACTCTTTGCTCGTTCACTCTAACAGGCAGATAATTGTTAATGTTTTCGAGTTTGAAAGCGTATTTATCTTTTCCTTCTTTTTTCTCCCCACTAATCACTGCCTCTTTCAGATCTTCCAACTCCTTTGCAACTTCCTGAGGCTGGAAAATCAAGAAATTGTTGATCATACATCATAACATCAACATTCATAACAAGTAATCATCTTGAGACTGCAGGGCTATTCCTGACCATAGGCAAAGTAGGCATTTGCCTGGGCCCCGAGCTAGAAAGGGAACACTTAAAAATTATCAATTAAGAAGTTTATGACACGTCCACATTTATAATGATAATTATAATATATAGGGTCCGTCTCTATTATTTTTCCAACACCCGTTAAAATTCAAAATCAACCCTTTAGTTTGCCTAGGGCCCATTAATTATCAGAAACGACACTATAGTTGAGAGCTTACATTAGGACACTGATCCATTTGAATGAAGACATCTTGCATCTGACCATAAAGTTCTGTGCTGCTAACATTTCTCCTGATGCTCTCCTTGGCAGATTGCACCATTTTTTTACCCATTAACTGTCAAAATTAGATCATAATGTATAAGTAATTGAGATTATGTAATAGAATTAGTTGCTTAATTTGAAATTCCACCCACCCACCTGCCTCTTGAGAACGGCAAGGCTCTTTGTATGCATCGGAGATTGTGGAAGAACGCCATTTGATGGAGGGAGTCCGATCAGTCCACAGAGTAAAGTCTATCATTACATCGGAAAAAAGGTAGACCATGAATCAATGATATTGATCATTTCAGTTGATTTCAGTAAAAAGAAAAGGTTATAGAGTTTAACTTGATTAACGTACCATAAATCCGAGCACCAAAATGTCATAATGGTAAGCCGAAGGAGTTTTAAGATTGAACTCCTTTTGCTGTGCTAGTTGTGAAGCCACACTGTGGTCGAAAAAATACAGTCCTGTGACCATTAGAGCTGGAAGGATGGCAGCAAAGATGTACCCAACTGGTACCCTAAACATGTCCTGCGTTTTTCGACATAGATTAACATCATACATAAGAACGAAATCGAATCCAAGAGAAACTTATATATAGCCTATCTGAAAAGGGGCAAAATGATAGCATGAAGCATAATTACCTTAACAACAGTCCAATGGTACACTGAAGCAGATTGCCAAGCCAGAGGACTATAGAGCCTTCGAGGCACGCCCTTTGGTACTCCAGAAGGCACACTGAAGGATATGGCAGTCCAAATCACAACCATCAAAGGAACCCCATAATCGGCAATGAGGCCCCTCATACGACCTGTACCATAAGTCCATGACCTTGCCCTACGGCTCTTTAAGGCCGTTAAGAAAACCCCAAAAGTAAATACAATCCCAAGTATTCCATTCACATATCTCCACTGAAAATGAAACTTCTCCTCGTGTTGATCTTCTGCTTTGGGAATTTGGAATTCACTTACAACTCCCTACATTGAAATAAGTACACAAAGACTCTTGTGAACAAAAAATACCCATGTTAAAGCATGAACCATTTTGACATTTTATACCATATCTTTAGGTTTTACTCTTAGATGAATGAAGATATTTATGATCAAAGTTAAGCGTTGGAAAATGCAAAAATTCAAATGGTACAAGTATAGGTAAGTACAGTGTAACATAATTCATCAATTAATTTGCTTTCTGAATTTTCATTTTCCCTTTTACCTGATTCGCTCAAAATGACTCTAAAATAGACTAAAACTGATTATAATTCGCTTACACTGATTCGTGATTTGCAAGCAGATTAGTGAATCATGTAACAGTGGTCAGTGGGTAAGTAAAATTCCTACTAAGATTAGTAAAATTGTTGAAAGAAGTACCTTGATAGCTTGTTGTATAAAAAGAACAGTAATCAACATGCCAAAGAGTTCATCTGCAACTCTTGTAAACCTTTTAATGATTGTAGAAGCATTGATTGTAGAAAGAAATATTAACATAAGGGCTGTCCACACACAAACCCTGTAAATGAAAAAATTAAAGTCAAGCAAAATTATATCTAATTTTCATCACTTTTCCTATAAAAATTGAGGAGTATTTTGACAAATATACCATCCAGCCCAAGCCAAGTAAAGTTCCTTTCCCAAACTAGGCTGAGAAATAGCAAAGTTATAAAGATAAGAGTACATAATCACAGTTGGTTCTGCAACTCCGACTATCAATAGAGGTTGTCCACCAAGTATTGAGTGAATGATCCCACATATTGCTGTTGAAGCTAATGTTTCAACTGTACTCAAGCTTCCATCTACATAATTTCCAAACCTTAAAACCTTGAGTGAAAACAGAAAAAAATCTCATATACCATATAAAATTTCATCCAGCACCCCTCTTCAAGTAGAATATTTAACGTCATAAGAGAATTTGTGTTACATCCATATTTCTAGCGCAAAAGACTCTTATATCAAAGGGCGTGATAGAGTATATAACATATTTCTAGCGCAAAAGGCTTATGCAAAAATTTTATTTTGCGTCTTATTTATAGTAAATATATTTGTTTTTAATAAACATAACATATTTTTTTATTAACTTTTTTGTATACAAGAAAAAGAGGAGGCTTATGCTGTCGATCACCTCGCATACCCTCAAATACTCCTCTGTTATAGAGTATATAACATATTTCAAGTGCAAAAGACTCACAAAAGAATTTGTCTACCGCAAAAAGCTCTTATATGAGAGGGCGTGATGAAGTATATTGGGTCTAAGCCATAAACTTAAGTTTTTAATTGATTAACCCTGTTGGTAATAAAAAAAGTTGTTTATGATAACTAAGGAAAAACTCACCTGTATCTCTATATAGTTGTGCACCAAAAGCTATGACAGGAAGTGCAGAAGCAAAGAAGATGTAGGTAGTTGGAGCTAGTATCCTATACTCCAAAGCAATTAAAAAATTCATATAATACTTAAATTTGGAAAATGAACAAAAAGAATTACTTAAATAAAGAGCTATTTCATGAATATATAGTGAATTATAATACAAAAAAGACCAGAAAAATTACCCAATTCCAGATTTGAAACCATTATACCAGTCTTGCTTGTAACATGTCAATCTTCCTTTGAGATCACACAAAATCCCATTAAAAAGTTTCTTCATTTTCTCAGTTCAAGGATCAATCCTAACATATAGACAAAGAATTTATTTTATTGAAAACAATCAAATTTCCAGAGCCTTAATCCCAGAAGATTCGGGTCGGCTAAACCCAATCGAATCAAGTGACAAAAAAACCCAGAAATCAAGCAATGTGACTAAGACTTCTTGAAAATAATAATTCCAGTATGAATATTGATCATTTAAAGATCTAAATACTAATTAACGTATTCTAATTAAGTAAACTACTGATAATACAGTGAAAAACTATAATAATAATAATAATAATAATAATAATAATAATAATAATAATAATAATAATGATAATAATAATAATAATAATAATAATAATAATAATAATAATAATAATAATAATAATAATAATAATAATAATAATAATAATACAGTGAAAAACCCCAGAAATAAAACTCTAACCTATGAACATTGAGATATTGAAATCAAGGGTTGAACAATTGAACCCAAAATGGGTAAACTTTGCATTCCCAAACAGAGCTTTTCCAAGAAAAAATGTCAATAAATGATCAAAAACTAATATAAAAAAATTTTCAATAAACGACCAAATTCAAAAACTAGTATTTTTTTTAACCCAATATACACTAGTACATAAAAACCATATTCCTATACTTCTGATCAGTAATTATGAAAAGTAAGATAAAAATAAAAAGTAAAAATACATAAAAACAGAAACAAAGAAAAAACAGGATACCCATTAGTTCTCCGAAGGAAAAGCATGTATTTTTGGCTTGAAAAATAAAAATTATATATACATAAACCCACAATAATATTGAAATGAAAGTATAAAAAACAAATAAAATCACATTAAATTCGTGAATCTTTTCGCTTCATGCTAGCTGTAAATATTTACTTCTACAAATAAAAACTGACGAAAAAAATAAATGAATAAAACAGGGTAAATTACAAATTACAAATAATGAAAATAAGAAAATTTGACAATATCAACAAATCACCGTAAAAATCGTCAGAAGAAAAAATCGCCGGAGAAATTGAACATGGAAAAAATGGTGTAGAAAAAAAATGGTGCAGAGAGAAAGAATAGTGCGAGAATACGAGGGTTTAAAAAGACCCGCGCTGGTAATGGAGGAGTGAAGACTTACTTTTGCATTAATGTGGGCCCATATTTCCAAAATCCTAGTTTATGGGACTCTTCTACTTTCTATTGTTTTAGGGGATGAGTCCGTCTCACTATAAGACTCTCTCGTTTATATAGTAGGAGTGTAGGACGGTTTTAAATAATAGTTAGTCTCTTAAAAGATTATTTTTTTTAAAGACGTATCATAAGTCCTGCTTATTAAATATTAATGTCTATTTATCGTATTTTTAATGTTTACTTACATTATCCTTAATGGTTACTTAGTGTATTCTTAATATCTACTTTCAATATCTTAAATGTCTACTTACATCATTCTTAATGACTACTTATAATATTTTTAAAAATATATAATGGGTTAGCCTAATTAGAGATAGTCTCTCAAAAAATACGTCTCTCATAAGAATTTGTGTTTAAATAATTCGTTATTTTTTTTTAATTGACAACTTTAAAATTATAAATGATTATTTTAGCTCAAAATAAGATAGTCTCATTTAAAAATTAGTGTTTTTACATTGGCTATGTCTAGCTTTTGCTGCAATCTACTTGTGAGTCCATTCCAATACCTTTGTTATATTTTTAGTCATGATCTACATTTTTTTTAACTTTTGATTACATATTTAGTTTATTTTTTATTTTGTTCATATGTTTTTCTCATGTTTCTATTAAATATATATTGCTCATAAATTATACTTATAGCAAAAGTTATGAGAACAAAAAAAGTAAAAGTATAAATATTCCCACTTTTATATATATATATATATATATATATATATATATATATGCGCTAAAGTATGCTCATGTGGATTATTGTCAGATTCATCTCAAGGTATAAAAATCTAATATAGATTTTTTATTATTTTATAAAACATATTTAGATATAAAGACTCAAATTAAATAATTTAAAATAAAATTCAGAAAATATTTTGAATTTTGAATCATGTAAACATTATTTATACTATATAACATAGCTATGAATTTTAAAATTTATCATCAAATCATACAATACATGGAGTATGTTTTTTATATATTTTTTGGAAAATTTGATTTAAAGGTATGAACTTTAGCTCAGTTGCTTTTAATAGTTTGAACTTTCGTTTATTTTTTAAAGGCTCGAACTTTGGGGTGCCTCCAGTTTTGGTAACTTTCATGTTACCTTCTTCTTCCCTTTGTTTTCTTCATCTGATTTTTCTACTCATCCAAGTCTTCTTCATCCCTTAACAATGGCATCTTCACCATAAGGATGATATTTTCTTGTTTGATGATCTTAAAAAAACCCAATAAATAACAAATTATAAATTTTTAAAACGAAATCTTCAAAAATATGAAATTGCAACAACACCCACAAAACAGGATGAATAAACAATCAATAACAGTAGCAAGCAACAACAATTATGAGAAATAGACCTTTTGAAGCTCAAGATTATTCAAAATCATAGAATAGGAACGGAAATTGAGCAAACCTGGGGAAAAAAATGGAAGAACTTAAGAATAACCCAGAAAGTAAAGAACCTTAAATGGACAATAAAATCAGTGAAAACCCAATTCTAAAACAGCAATCTTCAAAATCTTGAAGTTATAAAAGAGAGGAATAGAAAGGAAAAAAAGATGACAAACAAATACCCAATTGAAGTTATAAAAGAGAGAAAAGGAAAGGAAAGAAAGATGATGAACTGAAAAAGGTAAAAAAAAGCTCCATAAAAGAGCAATCTTCAAAATATTTAAAATTAACTAATACCCAATAGTAGAAAGATGACAAAAAAATATCCAATTGAAGAAAGATGGCAAACTATTAATATTTCAGAAATTAAAAATGGTGAAGAAATAGAGAGTTTTGTAATACCCCAGATTTAGCTTGAAAAAAGATTGATAGACTACTCATATAAACAAGGTGCATTTTCTATTCTAGGAAGCTCATTTGCTAGGAACTCCATAGTTAAGCGTGCTTAGTGTGGAGCAATCTTAGGATGGGTGACCTCCTGGGAAGTGTTCCCGGGTGCGCACGAATGAGACCAAAGAGCGCTGGAAAGACTTGTGTTGGTTTGTGGGGCTAGTCTACAGTCTCCATGAGTAGTCACCAGCGGTCCAAGGGGCCGGGGTGTTACAACCCTGCGACCGTGGCTGATAGTGTTCAGTGCAACCCTGCGACCGTGGCTGATAGTATTCAGCGCACCTAGCGGGGGAAAAGATCATGAAGCTACAATCCAACGAGGACGTTGTATTCATATCAAAGTGGCTGATAGTGTTCAGTGCACCTAGCGTGGCTGATAGTGGGGGTGAGTGTAATACCCCAGATTTAGCTTGAAAAAGGATTGATAGACTATTCATATCAACAAGGTGCATCTTCTTTTCTAGGAAGCTCATTTACTAAGAACTCCACAGTTAAGCGTGCTTAGTGTGGGGCAATCTTAGGATTGGTGACCTCCTGGAAAGTGTTCCCGGGTGCGCACGAGTGAGGCCAAAGTGCGCTGGAAAGACTTGTGTTAGTTTGTGGGGCCAGTCTACAATCTCTATGAGTAGTCACCAGCGGTCCGAGGGGCCGGAGTGTTACAAGTTTAGGGATTGAAAAATGGTGAAGAAAGAAGGAGGGGATCACCAGTACAAGATGGAAGAAGAAAGAAGGGAAAAAAGGATGAAAAATACATTTTAATCGGTAAAAGGTAAATCAAACCTTTAAAAGCGGAGGCACCTCAAAGTTCGAGCCTTTAAAAAATAAACGAAAGTTCAAACCTTTAAAAGCAAAAGAACTAAAGTTCGTACCTTTAAAATCAAATTTTTCATATTTTTTTACTATTTATAATTCAAGTATTCATAACTCAAAATATGTTAATCAAAATAATGCATTAAGCTCCCTGAAATCATGAAATGGTGGAATAACATATAGAAACTACTTAGTTCCGACTGATTCATCTTACTAACTCTTTATCGTATTTTCTCTCTTCATCCCACCCACACACTATCTCTCATCATTATTATTTTTATTTTTATTTGTTTTTTTTCATATCCATAAGTATTAACTAAAATATTATTTTAGGTAATAATTTTATTTGTTTTTTCTTATATTTACTTTTTACAACATTTATATATTAACAAAAATTAAATATAGAAAATAGAAAATTCACTAAATAGAGCATACGTGAGTTACTTCTATTAGTATAATTTATCTTTTTATTCATAACATACAATACTACGAATATATATTATATACTCCTAATATGACTAATCTTACATCCACATTAGTTTTTTTCTCATTTGGAAATTGGAATTTTCTGTTTATAGCGTTGCAAGTTTGACCTTAGATCGATTGGAATATTTTTGTGACACTCTGGCCCCTCGGATGACGGTGACTACTTATGGAAATCGTAGATTGTTTTCACAAACCAACACAAGTCTTTCCAGTGCATTTTGATCTTACTCGTGCGCACCTAGGAAAACTTCCCAGGAGGTCACACATCTTAAGTTTGCTCCCCACCAAACACGCTGAATTATGAAATTCTTAGCAAATGAGCTTCCATAAAAAGAAAATGTACCTTGTTGATATAAGTAGTCTATTAATTTTTTTTAAGTAAATATGGGATAATATAATTTTATACTAGTTCTATGGTTTAATATTCTCTCCGTCTTTCACTCACTTGTTTTATAAATATAATGCAAACTTAAAGGTGAAATATTTTAATTATATGTTAATAATATTTTAATTATATGTTAATAATTAAAATATATATTTTTAATAGAGTAAATATCTCCTAAATTTACAAACAAAACGCTACGCCATACATTTTTGATTTTTCGTTATAATCAATGTTAGGAAAAGAAGATGTGAAATATCATCCTCTCTTATCCTTACTAATTGTCCCATTAAAAAATTAATATTATTCATTTTTGTATTTTATCCTTAGTTTATAAATTAAAACTTAAAACATAATAAAGTAATATCTCGTTCATTTGTCTCAATATAATTTTGTTAAAAAATTGCTTTTGATAATTATAAATTATATACATTTAGTGTTAGAGTATATAACATATCTTGGGGCTTCAACTATAAGCTTAAGCAAAGATTAAGCTGATGGTTGAAGCCCCAAAATATGTTATATACTTTAACGTTTAGAAATATTAGAATGCGACTTAGTACATTAGCAAACATTCAATCCCACATAAATCTAAACAAAAATGTAATTGTCATTTTCAAGTTCACGACGATAATTCCTGAATGGTAATTTCTAAATTCATGTATTCGGTGGAAAGGATTTGGAATTGAAAGTAGTTGAAGAACCAAAACTAAATGCATGCATAATCCACGGCCCACCAAGAATTCGTTGTAATTTTTATTTTGTTTTTCACATATTTTTTATGAAACGGTGTGATCGTGAAACATATTTAATACTTAGATTAAATAGCTTAATAATAGAAATTTTAAGTTTATGAGCTACTTTTTTTAAGGTCATCTCGATGTGAGACGTATCATACAAAACGGGACGGTCTAGTTATTTTTCTAATAAGAGATCTATTACGAATTTCACTGTCAAACTTTGACTATAATTTCTCATCGATCAATATGGAAAAACATATTCATGTGAGATCTTAATAGATTCGTCTTAATATATATATTCTAAATATCAACTTTTATAAATTTTCAAAAATTCATGATTAAAATTGTTTAACTTTAAGTTTGCATTAAAATACGTGAAAAAGTAAATGGAAAGAACAAATGAAAATAAAGAGGAGTATGTTTTTTCAAATATTGCTTCTTTTTTTTTGTTTTCAATAGAGGATGCTTGATATTATTACAAGTAAAAGAAATTATTGCTAATTATTTCTTTTTTTTGTTTTTTTGCAAGTGTATTATAGAAGTGATTAGGATTTTAAAAAATGCACAAAATCATTTAAAATGTCAAAATAAAAAATATTATGGAAAAAAAGGAAAATAGGACATTAAAATCCTTAAGTAGTAGAATACTAATAATAAGTATTTTTAATCACAACGTAATACTTTTTAAAAACTTGATTAACAATTAATAAGATTTTTAAAGAGTTGAAATAATAATTTACTATGATGGGAGACTAAGTGCTGGAAGGAGCATAAGATATATTCCATGTGTTTTATTGAAATTGTATTATTTAACGTAATTATGAATATATAGCATTTCTATAGTTAGAGATAGTCATCAATTGACAAAGTCATAAAATCAATGTCATTAGTGAGATATTATTTGGTGCCTATCCCCTCCCAATAAAACATGCTATTGGTAAGGAGAATTACTAATTAAGGAATTAAATTTAGATAAATAATATTGAATTTCTCACTTGTTAAAACATAAAAAAAGGGGGGAAAAATATTAGAGAAGGGTGAAAGTATTTGTTTCTTCTCCACTAATTAGTTTTCTCAACACATCTTAATTTAGGATTTTTTCTTGATTTCTCTATATTTCTTTAAAATAAGATAGTAACGATTTGTTTGAATGTTGGTATTATATGATGGTAATACAAAAATTATCAAGTAAAATTTTTTGAAAGTTATCATGTCATTCCAATGATAATGAAATTTTGAAAATAATTTTTTTTTTTTTAAATTTTTTTACTACCTAATACACCTATCCAATATAGTAATGCATTGAAATAATAAATTTTGTGAAAAGAATAAAACAATTAAAATAAAATAAACATGATCATTAAATTTATTAACAAAATTTCTGACCAAAATTGCATTAGTTTCACATATATGAGTCTACGGCTAAACAAATCATAAATGTTAATTTTTTTGTCTTTGGGTAACAAAAAAGTCTTCCAATCAGCTCATTTTGAACCTTTATGAATAAGAAAGAATCAAGAATCTCTCAACATCTTTTTGAAATATCTCAAATCATACCCTACTTTTTCATTCAAGCAAAGCTTCAAAATAAGGGAATGTCTAGTCTATCTTTCTTTACACCATTATATTATGCAATAACCATTTTCATTTCTCTACCTATCAAACTTTTATTTTTAAGTTCTTGCCTTGCTTTTAGGAAACACTTTTTCTTTTGATTTTCATATATACTTTTTCAATATTGGTTCATCTTTTTAATAATGTCAAATTGAATCATCCTTTATGCATATTCAGTTATCTTTGGTTTGGTATAACTTGCAAAATGTACTACATATCAAAGTGATCTATGACCTCAAAACAAGAAGCCTATAAGTTAAAAATTTTAATTATTAGATTATTTAACCTAAGTGTAAGACTTATCTTATACAAGAATTTGTGTTTTTTTAATTCATTACTAGACTTCAAAAACTAGTTAAAACAAATTCTTTATTAAGACCGTCTCACCGTAACAACTTAATATGAACTGGTCAAAATTTAAATTTCTTAAAATTTAATAAAAAAAACTATTTTTATCTAGTTAACTTCTATATAAGTTTAACTTTGAGCTGCTTCTATAAACTCCTCTGACGATAAAACAGTCTCACAAAAGCTAGCTTTTAGGTTTTAATTTTGTTTTTTGACGTCAAAGATGACCATATTCTTCATGAAATAGAATTTGTTGTGCCTCTCAAAATAACACATATTTAACGAAATTAGCTAAAAGAAAAAAGTATCAATGCACTCATTTTTACGGTAATTTTTAATGGCGTTAGTGATTTGTGAAGTTGGGAAGGACATTTAATACGTATATTTTTTTACATCATTCTAGGTAATAAATAATACTTTTTTCGTTTTCTAATGTTCTTTTTACTTAAAATATTCTATTTTAAGAAGAGAGAAATTTAATTAATATTTTTGACTCATATTTAGAATATAAAATATATTTATGAGAGACCTCATTAAATTTGTCTAATCGTTTTAATGTATATTTTTTTATAATTTTTCATTATGTGTATTTAGAGATATTGAAGTTTAAAATTTACTTTGATAACTATACAAAAATTAAACGAGATAAAAAAAAAAGGATCGAATATATACGGTAAACACCAGTATCACATTTACCCCTCTCAATTGACTATAAGTCAGTTTTCCATCTAATTATGGATCACAAATTAACTAAGAAACAATCCAATAAAAAAAAAAAAAAAGTTAAGAGATTCTACTAATACGCATAGTGTATTGATAAGCAAAAACAAACAATTAAAAGCCCAATCTCCATCAATTTCACATCTAGAAATTTAGAAAATTACAAACAAGATAAAAGTACCTTTACTAATTATTTAATGGCTATTAATTTTGGAGGAAATTGAATTTTAAAAAAGGTGAGAAGGTGAATAGTTCAGAAATTCATTTCAACAGTAGGAAAAAAAATTTAATGTCATGGACTCATGTGCAGCCTCAGACAAAAATGATATTAATTTTTTTAATATAATTTTTTATAAATTAGGTCTAAAAAAATCGGGCACTGAGCCATTGCTCATGGTGCTCCTGGTATGGGCCGAGCTTGTATGCTTTATATTACTCCTCTTGTTCTAATCAAATGAAAATCAACTATAATCTTGTTTAATTCGTGCCAATGTAAATTTCATTAAAATCATCTTTTAATAATTTTTAATTATGTATAATTAGATATATTAGGAAATAAAATAGAGCATTGAAAAGGGTGCAGACTCAAAAGAAACACTTGATTAGAATAGGGGGTGTATTTTTATTTTTATTTAATATCAATTTGCTGAATTAGTAAGAGTATACAAAACTAGTAATACTTGTATAAAGAGATAAAGATTGAATTTGTTTAACTATTCTCAAACCAAATAATTAGGAGATGGAAGAATTTTTTGGGAAATATGTTCAAGTGCACAAGTAAAGTGAAGCAAAAGATGCACTATTTTTAGTTCTGTTAGCCAACATGAGCATTGCTTTGCAACAAGGGATGCCCACAATTCGTAAGTATATCTCCTATAAGTTGTTATTATGTAAGGCGTCCAAAATTTTTCTAACACGATCTCAATATTGAAGAGGAGCCCAAAAGTCATATTATATTGCATTTAATGATATTGTCCCATTTTATTTGGGTACGTATGACAAGGCATATATTAAAGTCTTAATATTTCTAATGGCGCATAAGTAAAAATTATATTAAAGTTGATATTGATAATCCTTGTATTAAGATGAATTAAATAAGATCTCATTTAATTATGTTTAAACTTGTACATTAAGAATAAAATACAAATTAAAAGTGAATTGTAAATAGTGTACAACACCAAATAAAAGAAAGTTACTGAAATTGAAAGAGTATATTTTAGATGAGAGGGCATGGCATACCCTTGTCACCGCCTCCCTCTACCCCTATCTTCGTAATCGTGCCAGCATACTTTATAAACAAAGCCTAGAATTTATTCGTTTGAAACAGTACTTGTATACTAATCGATTTTTTTTTTATTCTTCTAAATATAAACTTTTAAATTTTTATTTGTTTATTTGATTAGCTTTATTTTTTTATCTGCATTTTATTTTCAATCACTCATTTTTTATTTTTTATCTTATATTTTCTTAAACGACATTTGTAGCAATCTGATCGTAACAAAGAAAGGAAATTATTCTTATTTGGATGGTTTTCTTAGGCATACATGAAACCTTGCTGTCAATTACTAAGCTTACTAAAGCCTGATAATAGAGGTGGACTAGAATGGTAAATTAGTCACATCCATTTCCTCATAAGTCGTACATGCAGCTACAGAAATTCTTCCTCTTCACAATATATTCAAAGAATCTTTACAGCGCTAACTTGGAAGGCACTCACAATATGACATACTCACTCTTATTCACCTAATGTGTTTCATTTAACTTTTTATCATTTTTTAGGTGGTAAAAAGAGACTACATTTAAAAGAAAAAAATAAAGTATTTTTAAATTTTAATAGGGGTAAAGTAGGGTTAATAGTTATAAAAGTGTAAAAAAGTTAAGTTTAGTAAGGATAAATTGGTAAAGTTAATATACTTAAAATAAAAATGAGATATTTAGGGTGACTTGATTAAATAAGGAATTGAGACACTTAAGATGAATAAGAGAGAGTATTAAAAAAAACAATTTACATAAACCGTATGAAAATTAAAGAAAATAGTAATCCTTCCATTTCAATGACTTTGTTTCATTTTACTTGGGCACAAAGTTTAAAAAAGTTGAAGAGACCATTATAAATTGATAAGTATTTTGCTAAATTTTTATTAGAGGACAAAAAAGTGAAGGAGACTACTATGAAATAAGGATAGGTAAGGGTAATATTATAAAAGAAAAAAACCAACAAATATAAAAATGGGATAAAGTGAGTGAAATAGACGAATAAAAAATGAAACAAAATCAATGAAATAAAAAAAGTATGAATCATTTTCAAAAAGAAAATATTACATATTAAACATGACATATAATAATAAAAAATGTAACAGACTTAAATTGTAATAAAGTACCTAAGATAATAATGACCTCAATCTTAACTACTTGGCTAAGATGTCATGGGCTATGACCAACCATTGTTGTTTAGTTTTGTAGTAATGTCTCATCTTCATTAATGTCAAACTTCTCTGCTTGATCATTCAAAACTATTACTCCGTGCTGGATGAACAATATCTTGACGTTGAATCTGAAAGAAAAAAATCAACGTAATTTATGAGAATTACAATTGTTCTTTTTTTAGGCCTATTTTCCTTATTTGACAATTCTTTATTACTTGTACCTTTGCTTTTTTACTAAAAAATTTCTTAAAATAGGCCTGAAAATAACATTATATTGCAATACTTTTTTATTGAGCCAAGACCCGAAAATCTCCTATAGGCAAATGGAAAGTAGTGAGAATCGAACTCTTGTCACAAGGGTGAAAATTAAAACTTTCAGCCTGCCACTGTGTCAACACATGATTCTTTAGAATTTAGTTATGACTAAGTTTTCATGATGTTTAACATAGTGTAAAACAGTCGTGATCGTGGTAACGGAACACTAATGCGGTAACGAGAGTGATGCGGTTATCATATTTGCCTAAATATCGGTTGAAACCATAAGATATCTCTTGATGCGGCCTGAAATGTGGTTTTTTTACACCTTTACAATGCGGGAAAAATCTGTTTGTTTATTTTGAAAACCTTTACAACACGACCGATGGAATGCGATGCGACCTTATTTTTGTCATGTTTTGTTGATTCTTTTAGAAATACTTCACATGTTAGATAAGATCCCGCATCGATAAAATAGTGTGTTGTTAACTTGCATATATATTGGGTGAGCTAATCCTCCTACTACCATATAGTTTTAGGAAACAATGAACCTCACCAAGTGTATGTGCAAGTCAAAGCTTGTGACCCGTGGGTTCATGGACCCGAGCCCTTAGGTGTCTCGTGTCCACACGAGTGGGCCACGGTGAGATTATGTGACGAATTATCACGGCCTAATAGGTTCTTTTATATAATTATTCGATGTATGCCAAAGTCATAAAAAGTTTACGAATTTTGTTTTATTTATCCCTCATTCTAAGTGGAATAAGTATCACTAGATATAAGGAGGGAAATGACGTGACAGAGTATACATATCCTAAGGGCTAGGTCTGAACCAGATTTTTAACCCAATAATGAAATCAATAAAAAGAAGCAGAGAAAGTTCAGACCTGTGGATTATTAAAGCTAAAGGTTCTGATCCTGAACTCTCCTCTACTAGTAGTGAGTTCATCTAATATCTCATTTCCCATAGGTTCATCTTTAGAAGTTTCCCTTTGTATGTTACTAAAGCTCAAAGTTCTGATCCTGAACTCCCCTCTGCTGGTTGTAAGTTCATCTAGTTTCTCACCGCGATCTCCCATTGGTTCATCTTCATGATTTTCACTCTGTCAAACATATGTACGCATCACATTATACCTCTTTTTATGTAATGATTAGTGTTAGAGTATATTACATATCGTAGGATTTCAATGACCTCCTTTGGTTGAGTTGGTTCCTTGACATGGTATCAAAAGCCAACATAACAAGAGGTCACGGTTTCGAATCTCAACCACCCCTCATTTAAATGGAGTATTTAGCACCAGGTATGAAGAGAGTCTGTGCTGCATCCATACTTGTAGTCCAAAGGACTCTCATGTGAGGTGGCGTGTTAGAGTATATAACATATCCTGGGGCCTCAACCATCAGCTTAAGCTCTTGGTTGAGTTGATTCCTTAACATGGTATCAGAAGCCAACGTGAGTACGTGACAAGAGGTCACGGGGTCGAATCTCAACTACTCCTCATTCAAGTGGAATATTTAGCACCAGGTATGAGGAGCGCCTGTGCTGCATCTACACTTCTAGCCCAATGGGCTCTCGTGTGAGGGGGCGTGTTAGAGTATATAACATATTCTAGATCTCAACCATATATTTAAACTTTTGGTTGAATTGATTCCTTGATAAGCTAATGGTTAAGGCAGGCCCCAGGATATATACTCTTAACAATTAGTAATGCAAGAAATGGTGGTTTAGAGCTTCATATAATACCTTGAAAGATAGACTAACAGCGCGTCTGGGTGCACCGATAATCTCCTCATACTCAGCAGCATCCAGTTCTTGTAGATAAATCTGTTCAAAAAACTTTGGGAGAATATGTTGTCTTATGCTTATCAGAAGGAAGAATGGTAAGGGGAAAAGTATTCCAGCAATCGGAATCCAAGTGATCCCGAAACAGATCAGTAAGTACACAAACTGGAATATTGTGAATGCTGCAATGCACTTAAAGGGTACTGATTCTATGTATGATGCATGAAGACCTTCCAATACTCTGCATCAGAAGACAAATAACATCAAAATTTGCATTTATAAGCGATTAGAAAATGGAAAATTTATCCTTAAGTAGCTGCATTCACACTAAATTCTAGCCCAAAGGGCACTTGTATCAAGGGCGTGATAGAGTATATAACATCTTACAACTATGAGCTTAAGCTTTTGGTTATGTTGCTTTCTTGACAAGTTTATTAAATCGTTTAAAGTTGAATATATGTTAGAGTATATAATATAACCTGAGGCCTCAACAATCAGTTTAAGCTTTTAGTTGAGTTGTTTCCTTGACATGATATCGGAAACCAGCGTCACAAGAGGCCACTGGTTTGAATCTCAACCACCCATCATTCAAAGTGGAATATTAAGCGCTAGGTATGAGAAGGGACTGTGCTACTTCCACACTTCTAGCCCAAAGAGCTCTCGTGTGAAAAGCGTGTTAGAGTATATAACATATTTTGGGCCTCAACAATGTGTAAGCTTTTTGGTTGAGTTAGTTGCTTGACCCTATACTTGAAATTTGGAATTCAGATGACTAAAGCTTACTTGTATCTTCTTGATGGAGTGATGAAAAGGAGGAGGATCCTTTCCCAAAATTGGCTTCCCGGGAGACTATCAATAGCCATATATGCAAAGTATCCCCAAAGAACGGAGGTGGGTATCAACTTGATCACGGGCATAGCAAACATAGCCATTAATACTAAAACCGATTGTAAGAGGTTGCTCACTCTTTGCTCGTTCACTCTAACGGGCAAAAAAGGATTGATATGATCAAGCGTAAAACCATTGTTTTCTTTTCCTTCCTTTCCGTCTTTCTTCATCACTGCCTGTTTTAGTTCTTTAAGCTCCTTGGCAACTTCAAAGGGCTGAAATAAGTTTAAGGTGTAATAAGTTCACATATAGGTCAACTAAAAATGAAGCTTAATGTGAATTAAGAGCTTACATCCGAGCTTTGATCCATTTCGATAAATATATCTTCGATCTTATCATAGATTTCGGTGCTACTTGCATTGTTCTTTATGTTTTGTTTCGCACACTTCGCCATCTTCTTCCCCATTAGCTGTTATTCGATACGTAATATAAGAAGATGCACAACGGACTCAAAATAACAAAAACGACTTTGCTGAATGTTTGTTCACCTACCTGACGTTTAAGGGTAGCGAGGCTCTTAGTATGCATTGGTGATTGCGGAAGGACACCATTTGATGGAGGAAGTCCAATTAGTCCACAAAGCAAAGTCTACAATTGTACAACCAAATTACATATAAGTCCATCAGATTCAGGAGCGAATACAAGATACTAATATAAAGTGGGCACACATTCCTTTCTGCATGTGTATTAAACTAACTCGTCTGTTATTTCTCAGTGCTAGCAGTTACGCGATTTAAGGTGCAAAAAGAAGGTTTATAATTGAGTTCAACATACCATAAGTCCAAGAACTAAGATATCATAGTGGTAAGTGGAAGGCTTTCGTAAATTGAACTCCTTTTGCTGCGCGAGTTGAGAAGCAACACTATGATCAAAGAAGTAGAGTCCGGCCACCATCACAGCAGGGATTATCGCAGCAAAGATGTATACTACCGGTACCTTAGCCATATCCTACATTTTCGACACGAAATTCACATTTTTTTAGCTACTAAACCTTGTAATAGCATAACTAAATTCACTTCTTTTGGCACAATGAAAAATTACCTTGACAACAGTCCAATGATACAAAGATTCAGATTGCCAAGGCAGAGGGCTGTAAAGTCGTCTAGGTACTCCCTCAGGAACGCCATTAGGAACACTAAATGATACAGCGGTCCAGACCACAACCATTAAAGGAACCCCATAATCGGCAATGAAGCTTCTAACACGACTTGTACTATAGCGCCATGCTCTTGCCCTACGACTTTTTAAGGCCGTTGAGAGAAGACCAAAGGTAAATATGATACCGAGAAGCCCATTTACATAACGCCATTGGAACTGGAATTTCATTTCGCTAGGATTCTCGCCCTTAGGAATTCCAAATTCACTCACAGCTCCCTGCACAAACACATGTGTAGCAAATTCATAAGAACAAACGGACGGAGAAGGGGCGAATCTAAAATGCCGAAAATTCACATTTGCATGTATATGGAAGCAACTTGGCTTCACTTCTTTATGTTACATGTTATACAATTCAGTGTTAATAGATTTCTAGTCAAATGACTGAGGCCATGGTGTAGGCAGGCCCAGGCTTAGATTCCGATGGGTCAAAAGGAGTACTTATTGTTTCCCAAATAAGTGAAATTAAACAAGATTGGTACCTTGATAGTCTCTTGGATGAAAAGAACAGTGATCAACATGCCAAAGAGCTCTCCGGCAAACCTAGTGAAGCGATTAATGATCGTTGCAGCATTGAATACCGAAAGCAGAATTAACATGAGGGAGGTCCACACACAAACCCTGAACAATTGCCATTACAAAAGATACAAACTTAAGCAACCATATATCAAGATTATCATATTATTAAGATCAACTTGTCTTGTATGAGACGATCTCACAACTAGGCGCAGGTATCAGCTGGGGGTTTCTTGACTGCGCGCATCCCTCTTTACTCTCTCCTTGAGGGTACTGGGTATGGTTTGTCCACCTCTTTCAGGAAAAAGAAAATCTCCCACCCGAATCCTGCCTTGTGCGGGATACTGGGACTGTCCTTTAGTCAATTTCTCTAATAGACTAAATATACATGGGCTAGTTGAATAAAGATAGTTTCACCATTAGACTGTCTAATTTAAGAATTTGTGTTAAGGATTATGTTTACGAAATAAAGAATGTACCATCCGGTCCAAGCTAAGTAAAGTTGTTTTCCCAAATCAGGCCTTCCTTGGGCAAATTTGTAAAGATAAGAGTACATAATCACAGTAGGTTCAGCAACTCCTACTATTAAGAGAGGTTGCCCACCAATTAATGATTGTATGATTCCACATATTGCTGTTGAAGCTAAAGTCTCAACTGTGCTCAAGCTTCCATCTACATGAAATCAAAAACAGCATCTCAAAAATTTTAAATGTGGGTTTTTCATAAATATGTCCATTTTCAATAGAATCATTAAATTAGGTTGGACTTATTATGAATATCAATATACTATCGGGAAAATATGAGGTGCACACACTCCATTATCCATAGAGATATCATCCCAAAATCATATATAATGGAGGAAAAATTACTTATAAAGTATACACAGCATCTTTAATTCTTCGATATGGAATAAATCATCCCAAGAGATTATATACTTCATTCGTTCTTTTGTTTTGAATTATACTATATACTAATAATTATTATAGGTGCTACGGTTAAATAGTAACAAAAATTCATTAATTGATATAGTTTTACTCTATATTTTTTATGCCAACAAAAAATATAGTTAAGTGGGGATTATATTTGATTTATGTCCACTATATATATTCATAATATTAATTTTTAAAATTTTTAATTATGTAAAAAAATTAAAAGTCAAAATAATGCATTAAATAGCGTAAAAACAATATGTAGCAACTTATTTCAACTAGAGAAAATAGTAAAGGAAAAAACTATGAATAATCACAACTTTAAAGGGTATTTTCCTATAGTAAAATGACTTATTAGAGTATTTGCGTTTTTATTTTCGTCTTAGACCCAAAAAAATAATTTTTCCAACAAGTATAAATTTGTAGTAACTGAGTAGGAATTTATACCTGTGTCTCTGCTGAGTTGTTCTCCAAAAGCTATGACAGGAAGTGCAGAAGCAAAGAAAATGAAGGTTGTTGGAGCTAATATCCTATTTTCCAAAATAAGATAATTAAGTAAATAATTTTCAATTTTATTTCAAAATATTGAAGTTGAATTTAAAGTTGAAAAAAGAAAAAGTTACCCAATTCCAGATTTAATACCTCCAATCCAATCTTGCTTGTAAAATACTAATCTTCCATGTACATCATTTGCAATCCCTTGTAATGGGGGCCTCATTTTCCCAACTCTCAGATTTTAATTTTCCCTATTTTATTGATGATAAATAATTTAGTACTAGTACTTAATAAAGATTAAGGAGGAGTTTGATAAACGGCTCAAAGCTTATTACAGTGATTGATTTTTTATCTGATTTTATTAACTGATTTGACTAGTTGATTTTGAACCTTCTGCTATGAGTAGTTTATTTTAAAATTAGCTTATTCAAAACAATAAATGATTCCAACCATCTAATTTACCAAATATTAACATTGACTGGTTTAACTCCAACCCTATATTTATATCAAAATAAATTACGATTGCCCAATATTTTGCCTAACACCCCTTATAATTTTAAAAATGGCTTATCCACCTTTCTTAATCCCTTACGTGTTTACTCTTATATCACAATTATTTTGCATCAATTCAAATAAGAATATCATGAACAGATTCGTCTTCGACATTTTAAGGGCCCTGACTAAAATATAAATTATGGGCTCCTAAAATCTAAAATTACGTTCTAATACATTTTGGTATTTGTAAATTTGGTTATTAATACTCTAATTAGTACGATTATTTTTTATTAATATTAAAATATTGCAAAATTTTATAATTACATGAAACTAACAACTATTAATCATAAATCTCAAATAACCATTTCTTTTTAAGTTCAAAATTTAAACCACTATCATCACTCTCTTAATTAAACTAATAATAAAAGTAGTAAATGAAAACTTGTCAAAGAGAGATTATACAATTAGCATAAAATAATAATACTAATATATTGCTAACCTAAAATAATTTATACAAGTATATCCTAATTATTCAATACAAGCTGATAATACAAATTTGTTAACCAATTTATCTAATTATCTTTTAAAATATAGATTGAATTTGAGTTCAAATTAAATTTTAATATTTTCCCATTTATTTAATTTTACTACACAATGCAAAAAAACCTCATTTTAAATTTGACCATATACGATATAGCAAAAGTATAAGATCCCTTATAAATCGGAGCTCTGAGCAGGAGCTCATGGAGCTCCACCAAATAGCCGGCCCTGATCATGAAATAGTGAAACTGGAACATAAGAGTATTCATTATTAAGATGCAAAAATCCAAAAGAAAAATTATTAGCTTGCAGAAGAAATGACATAGCGTATGTGATAATTAATACTTTATTTATTTATATTAAATAGAATAATAAAACTAAATGAATAAAACTAAAGAATAAGTAACTATTAAAAACAAGGCTCCTCTCTAACCCTCCATTAAGAAGATTAATTTCCCTCGCCTCTTATATTAGTCCATGACGATTTGTGACATTATTATCCTATAAATTCATTCGTGTGGACACCTGTCACACATTTACAGGGTATTATGAATTTGGGCTCATAAACTCTAATAAACGTTGATTTACATATATACTTAATAAGTTATATTTTTTGCTATTTTAGTGATGTGAAATTTTCGTTAGTGATTATCTTTACACTAGATTTTAAAAATATTAATAACATAATTGAAAGTAAAAAAAAAAAATAATAATAATTTTATGAAAGATGAACAATATATGAATATGCATGGAAATAGTTATGGTAGCTATGACTAATGACAAGAAATTGATACTCCAAAAAAAAATAAATTATATGAAGCAAATAAAAATATAGAGTGAGAATAACATACATCGGTTCGTCGGAAAATGTTGGCGAAGTGGGAAGTTTCTCTCTCTAAAAAATGCACAGTGGGAGTTGAAGTAGAGAGAAGAGAAGCACAGCGTAGGAAGGTTGTTTAAAAGGGCCGCGCGTTGGGCAGTGGGCAGGTGACCCGAATATTTGTTGACCTGTAAGTGGGGCCTACATCTCATGACTTGGGACTTGGAGGAGTGTCTGTGTTTCATTTCTCTGACTACACTACAAAAACGTTTCGGTATTGTTTATGCGTGGACTACTCATTCTCTGCTCCTGAACCCTGATTTCTGAAGCATTAGCTGTCAGTTGTCACCAAACCATTTTTTAACTATTTTTTTTGGTTATTATTATTTGTCGCCACCCTTTTTATTTTTTCGTCACCCCCCTTTATAATGAAATTACAATATTACCCCTGCTCATTTAAAAATTACAAAAATGCCACTTAACTAAACCAACACTATTATTATCGATTAATTACACTATTATCGCTTAATAATATCATTATCGGAACTTCATATATATAGAAATTTCAGATGGGTTATTGTAGTATATTCGAGTTCAAACACGGTACTTTCTCTCTAAAAACTCATTAAAAACACTACGTTAACTTAAACAAGGTAGTACTCTACATCGAACATCAATGGCGTACCAAGACGAGAGTGGTAACGATTCGGTAAGTAATTAAAACGGTTCGATTTATTAGTTGAAAAAAAAAAAAATTATCCCAGTCGCACAAACCAGTCGCACAAAAAAGTGCGACTGGTTTGTGCGACTGCTTTAAATTTTTATTTTTTTTTTTGTTTTTTTTGAATTTCGAAATTTAAAATATGTTGCATGTAATTAATTTATTGTTAAAGTTGTTGTTAATTAATATATTTTATTATAATAATTAGTGTAGTAGTATTGAATTTTAAGAATTCGAAAATTTAAAAAAAAAAAAATTTTTAAAAGAGCAGTCGCACAAACCAGTCGCACAAAAAAGTGCGACTGTCAGTCGCACTTTTTTGTGCGACTGGTTTGTGCGACTGGGATTTTAATTTTTTTTTTTTTTTCTCAAATTTAAATTAAAAGTTATAATCAATGTAATTTAATTTATTATATTAATGTAATGTTATTATAATTATTATTTGCAGGACTTTGAAAATTTAGGGGATAATGTAGATTATTCTGATAGATTTGTTACCGATAGAGAATTTGATTCTGTAGATGATTTACATGCTTGGGCTAATGAGATAGCAGTAACAATTGGTTTTCAATTTACACGTGCTTCATATAAAAAAAAAAGAAGGACGTTCTAGAGTGAGTCTGTACTTAAGATGTCACCGCTACGATAATAGAACGGGTGATTTGCATAACTTAGACAATGCTGCTCGACCTGGTTCCAAAAGTAGAAGTTGTGGGTGTAAATTTATGATTATAGGAACTAGTCGTAACCCAAAGGAAAAAAAACCTTGGACGGTTAGAGTGTTTCCTGGTGAAAAAGGAAGACACAACCACTCGTTTTTCATGTACAGAGATGGTCAAATAAGAGTAAATAAGATGCCTGTCGATATCAAGCAGCACATACGAGATCTAAGTGCAACTGGCATGCAACCAGCGTTTATAATGTCTTCAATTAGAAGAAATTATCCTCAGTATTATGCTAGTATGAATCAAATTTACAATGTGAGACAGTCAATCAGGAAAGAAGAGATGGATGGTAGGACTCCTCTTCAACACTGTTTGTATATGGCCACGGAGCATAATTATGTAGTTTGGACGGACTTGGATAGTGAGGGTCAGTTGACTAGATTATTGATTGCGAATCCAACATCTATCCAAATGCTACGTTCTGGCCTCATGTTGTCTTGATAGACACAACGTACAAAACGAATAAGCAAAAGTGGCCCCTCTGCGAAATCATTGGAATGACGCCGACGAATCATAATTTCTTGGCTGCTTTCTGTTTGATGCGAGATGAGGCGGCGGTGTCTTATTCTTGGGTGTTAGAGAGGTTGAGGGATATTTACGGCAGAGTCCAGAAGCCCGATGTAATCGTAACGGATTGGGATGAGGGTTTGTCTGCAGCTATTCATGCTGTCTTTCCAGGTAAACAGGTTTTAATTATTAATTATCGTCGATCTATATATATATCTCAATTAATTTTAAATTTATGTTTAATGCAGATGTGCGACATCTATTATGCATATGGCATATTGGCAATGACATGGAGAACATTGTTGATAAATTGTGTGGCGGTAAGAAAAATTAACAGGGGCAGATATTCAGGCAATCAAAATGGAACCCCTTGGTTAACAGTCTGACCATCGCCGAATTCGAAAACAAATGGGAAGGAATTGTGTCCTTGTGGTCGACTAGGAACCGGAGCGTCGTGCGATATTTGGCTGGAACATGGATTCCTCACAAAGAGAAATTTGTGCGTGCGTGGACGAATGATTGTTTCCATTTAGGTAACCAGACTACCAGTAGAGTTGAAAGCCAACACTCTTCCTTCAAGTACTACTTGGGTAGCGGTAACAGCTCATTCGATACGCTCTTTAAAAGGGCACACGCACAAGTAACAAATCAACAATCAAGTATAAGACAAGCTCTTGAGGAATCTAAGAATTCCATTTCACGGACGTCGCGACTTAATTTTCTTAGACCGTTGTATCGTCATGTTTCTATATTTGCCTTGGAACAATTGATGTTGGAGCACAGAAGGATGTGTAACCTGGGCAGTTCTATTTTACATCAATGCGGTTGTGTCATTCAGAAAACCCACGGATTACCATGCGCGTGTTACTGTTACTTGTCTATCAGGTCTAATGGTGCTTTGTACTTGGACGATATACATCCATTTTGGAAAACGTTAAAGTACTTAGATGCAGAAGATGACGCCAACAAAGAAGTACGGCACGCAAATGCCGATGATAAAGAGTACTTACAATCGTTGGTGGATGAAGTTTTCAAATCCGACCCCTCAGTTGTGCGACGCGTAACTCAGGTATTTGAACATGAACTACATCCTGATGGAGCAGATATACCTGAGCCACAAGCAAGTCCACCGAGGAAGGGAAGACCAATGACAAGCAGAACCCTGAGGAGAAACAAAAGTGCGTTTGAGTATAGCAGATCGTCCTCAAGGGGTCGCGGATCCAGATCTTCATCACGCGGGAGATCCAGTGGTAGATCTAGCAGCCGGACGCATGAATCTTCAGTTGGAATTAACTTCAGTTTCAACTTAGATGGTACCCTGTTACGACGTGCAATGAGTTTGGAAATGGAAACGCATAGACAACAATATGCACGCATATATCTATCAGCAGATGCGGTGGAGGACGCTATATTCAGAGTTGGTGCGTGGAATAGAGGACCTGCTCCGTTCGCTCACTGGTTGGAAGTGTTAACACTATATTCTGCAGCAACGTTCCTAAACATAGCAATTGCGTATTATGGCTCTCCGGATGGTCATCCAATGTACAATTGTTTAGTGCTTCCTTTAAGGAGAACAGAGGGAACGCATAGCGTAAATAAACTTATACATATTCTTTGGGTGAACGGGAATCATTTTGTTCAGCTATTAATGAACGATGATTCATCTCCACTGCCGCCAGTCCAACAAAATTGGAGAGCAGCAGCAGACAATTCATGTGCAGATTTACAAAGACAGTATCGTAACAGGATATCACTTTGGAATAGAATGTGCGGGGTACAACGACAACAGCATAATAACACCGCTGAAGACGCGGTCAATTTAGATACTCCATAGTGTTAGTATGAACTGTTTATAAATGTTGTTTTCATTTTAATAATTCTATTCATTATAATAATTATATTTATAGTATTCATTCTATGATTAATTTATTCAATAAATGTGTAAGTGATTCAAATGCAAATGTGTAACATAAAAAGTTGTTCATCTATAAACATTAAAAAAAAAAACGTTCATTCATTACAAAATCTGCAAATGTCTATTAAGGGCTGCCCCCTCTACACAGTTGCCATTCGGCAAACAACTCTCTGACATCATTTAAATACATATCAGCAGCATCTCTTTCCAGAGGCGTCATTTGGCCAATAGGTGGCATCCTCATCAATGGCGCAAGTTGAGCACTATATTCAGTAGCAAACTGTAAAACCAGACAATTGCATAGTCAAAACAAGTGAAAAAGTAAATTCGGGTTAAGAAACATAAAAATGAAATAGATAATTAGAAACACTAACGTATTCGACTCTGTTATCCGCTACAGCAGGTCCTTCACCTGGGATGACAAAACAGTGGGAACACACTCTAAACCAGTCAACGTAATCAGGGCCAGCTTCTGATGGAACCGATGCCCGACGCAGTGCCTGCTCAAATAAGCGGGAACAGTGGGGGAACCTACTCCACATCTCCGCAAACATTTGAGACGAAGCGAATGTCACTGAGTAGGAGCCCTGTGCCGGTCGCACAGCTTGGGTAGGTCTCAGCGGAGCTGGGGGAATGTCCTGAGCAAAACCGAGCTGCCTCACTGTCCTCTCAGGTAAATAGACCTCCACGATACCGAAACAGGTGATACCACCAATATGGCTGGTGCGTGGGTGCTCGTTCAATAAAGCGCTACCAGAAGTCATGTACGGATTCCACTCCACCTGTTCACAAAGAAGTACGGCACGTAATCAACATAAGATAAAATTAAAATAATAAGCATAATGATGTTTGAGGTCATGTACAAAACCTGTCTCTCTGTCATGGCGTCCAATTTGCTCCTACAGTCTCTCAATCTGCTAAGCTCACGGATTGGCTTCTTCGGGGACCATATCTCTGCCCTAGTCTTTTTGGCCATGTCAGCTGGACGCGGATGGGGGCGGAAGGCTGGGAAGTACTCGTAAATCCAGGTCTGCAACAGGGTCAGACAACCAGAAATAGTCTTGCACCCAATCCTTGACGCCAAACCCAGTTGGCGATACAAGTGTGCAAGCGTCAATGCACCCCAAGCAATGTCAGCCTGATCAGCGGCGACAGCAAGAACAGGGTGAGGACGCATCCCGACTCTAGTCTTATCCACGAGCAGCGTAGAACCCACTATAGCCATGAAGTAGGCAGTAGCTTGAGTATCTCTAGACTGAGAGCGGTGGCATAGCTGCAACAGTGAACCAACGTTAATGCTACCGCTGGTGAAGTACCCCTTCGCACGCAGCTCCGACAATGGCTCCCCAAAAAGGCCAGCCATGCCTAGCTGCCAGTCATGATCAGACGGTTCAGTGGGAAGTGAACCTTCAATGCCAATCCCTAAGATGCGTTGCACGTCGTGCAACATTATAGTCATCTCCCCCCACGGCATGTGGAAGGTGTTGGTGTCAGGCTGCCACCTTTCCACAAATGCCGAAATGAGAGCACTGTCGATGTGCTTGTGCATTATATACGGCAGACGACCAAGGGGACTGCCGGGTAACACCCTGTACAATTCATCAGACATGTCCTGGAGTCTGATGATGGAATCCAACGTCTTCTTCCGAGGACGACATTCCGAAATCGGAGGGGTGCGCTCCAATCCCTCAAATATAACCTTTGCTACGTGCCCACCGTAGTTGGGTATTAAAGTCGTATCAACAGGGCCCCCGGGCTGGGGTGAAGTGATCAACCAGTCCGTGTCCGCGTACTGCGAGTGCCTCCTCGCCTGTGGAGCCGCATCCTCAACCTGGCTTACTCCTGCTTGATTAGAAGTGCCAGCCGAGCCACGCCCTCTACTCCTGAACTGACCAGCACTCCCTCTTACGGTCGTCCAATCAACAGGATGACATGCAGGCTCATCCTGACCGAGAGACTCTTCCAGACTAAGAGACTCGTCGTACTCAGTATCATCGTCATCTGAGCCGACCGTATCACTATGTAGCCTACTCTCGCGCTCATAGCCACTACGCACTTGATGTAGGGCACTTGAAGGTTGGGCCTGACTATGTAAGGCCGCCTGTTCTTGCCTTGCTCGCCTTGCCGATCCCGTAACCCCCCTCTCATGGGGATCCCCTCTCAGTAAAGTTGGCCTTGGTCTATTGCCGCTCAATAACCCTCTAAAAAACCCTTTTCCTTTACCGTGATTTCCAGCCATTTACTACAATTTTCATATTTTAATAATTATTAATAAATATTCAAAAGCATAAAAAATTAAATTAAGACGACATTCCAAATTTATTTAATAAACACTTACAATCATATAAATTACAAACAAATAACAACAAAAATAATTCACAATTATTATATTCATAAATATTTAAACAACTAAAATTTAATAAATTAATTACACAAAATTAATTCATTCAAAAAAAAAATTATTTTAAAAAATAAATTATTTCATTATAATTCGAAATTTTAAAAAAAAAATTAAAAAAATATAATTACCAAAAAAAATTTTCATTATAATTCGAAATTTTAAAAAAAAACAATAAAAAAATTATTAAAAATACAAATTTCATTATAATTCGAAATTTAAAAAAAAAAAAAAATTTAAATCCCAGTCGCGTGCGATTGACAGTCGCACTTTTTTGTGCGATTTGGTTGTGCGACTTTCTTTAATTTTTTTTTTTCCTTTTTTTTTTAATCTAAATTAAACACAACAAATTCATAATAAAATCTATTATAACATTTACTAAATAACATTAACTAACAACATAAATTAAAAAATTACATTATTATTCGAAAATTTTTTTAAAAAAAAAAATAAAATTAAAGACCCAGTCGCGTGCGATTCACAGTCGCACTTTTTTGTGCGATTTGGTTGTGCGACTTTCTTTAAATTTTTTTTTTCCTTTTTTTTTTAATCTAAATTAAACACAACAAATTCATAATAAAATCTATTATAACATTTACTAAATAACATTAACTAACAACATAAATTAAAAAATTACATTATTATTCGAAAATTTAAAAAAAAAAAAAAAAAATTCCCAGTCGCGTGCGATTCACAGTCGCACTTTTTTGTGCGATTTGGTTGTGCGACTTTGTTTAATTTTTTTTTTTTTAAAAAAAATCAAAAAAAAAATATTTACCTCGACTTTTTGTGGACGATTTCGATTCCAAAGCTTTAACTCCGATTACTTTTATGTGAAGAATTTGAGTTTATGGAAGATATGAGAGTGTTATTGAGTGATTTTGAAGTGTTTTATAGAGGTTTTTAAGCTTAGTGGCATTTTCGTAATTTTTTAAAATCTATGGGCAAATTCGTAATTTCATTCGAGGAGGGGTGGCGATAAAATGAAAAGGGTGGCGACAAATAAGAATCGGGATTTTTTTTTGTTAAATTTGGGGGTTTGGTAAAATGGTTATTCTGTTATTGTATCGTATTATGACATAAATAAAGAGTTAGGTGATTAAATTACTTAATGTTTATATTTCGTAAATTAGCTGGTTAACATAATTTATTATTATGAATAGCAGAATAAGTTGTTTTTGAACAACTTGCTTATAGTATTAGGTTTAAAATCAAATGGTCAAACTAACTGATAAAATCAGTCACTTCAATCAATTATCAGTTACTTGCTATTAGATTTTTTTGCCAAACACCCTCTTAAGGTTGTTTGGCGAATAATGTTGATTGGTTTCACCAGCTAGAAGTATTGATCGAAAATTCAATTATTTAGGCTAGTTGTTTAACTTGAGTATTATAAAAATGTTTTTAAAATTACATGTTGCCTATTGATTGATTATGGGTCAAAAAGGGAAAAACAAATGAATAATTAATCATACTTCCTCTGTTCTATATTGTTTGTTACACTTTGATCAAAACAATAAGAGTTTTTTTTTTCCAGCGTAACAAACAATGTGAAACAAGTAGTAGTTTTGGGGTTCTAGTTTTATATATAGTCACTTTCAGCGTGCTTAAAATTATTTATCAATCACTTTTTAATTGTTTAACCAGCTAAAGAGTCAAAATCAAAAACAAACTTAACATTCAAACAAAAAACACATTTATCAAATATATGTTTGATAATACATTTCAAAGATTAAAAAATTAATTTTGAGTATTAACTCTTTTTTATAAATAAAAATAAATGTAACATGATGCATATAGAGAAGGCATACTTTTTAAGTAGACATATGTTAATCACTTAAGTTTTTAAGTCCTATCGCATATGTTTAGGTTAGTATAAGAAAAAGGCCATTTTCTGGTTGACTAGATTCAGGTCAATCCAACAAGTTAATAATTTAAATAATAATATAATAAATGAACCAAAATATAAAAAATAAATAATTGAAAATGTAGTGAATATCAATTAAAATGATGACGTAACAATAAAAAAATATATAAATAAATTTCAAAAAATTAGTAAAATAGTCGAGTTGATCTTAATTGAGTGACTCGCTTCTTCTATTTGTCTTGCTCAAGCCATTTTTTGCTCACAAATCAAAATTTTATAGAAGTAATATAATTATATATAAATTATAATAGTTTCAATTATTTTTTACAATTTGGTCAAACTTGGGTGAGTTTTCATATGCTAGATTCAGTCATTCGGATTTTTTTGTTTAGAAAAAGGATTTGGTAAGATATCATAATAAAATTATTCCTCTGTACTACTTTTTCTGTTCCAAGTTAGTTGCAATATTGGCAAAAATGATACTATTTATTCATCACTCTTAATTTGTAATTAGTTTTTAAACTATAGGTTAAAATATAGTCAAGTGAAATCTTGTTTAATTCTTCTCATTGCAAAGATTATTAATAACAATTTTTTATAATTTTTTATTATTCATAATTAGAGATATTAAAAATTGAATTAGTGCATTAAACTGTATGAAAATGCAAATGTTGCAAGTAAATTGAAACGAAGGAAGTATAACCTCAGTTTGTCCTTCATTCTGGATAGTCTAATTGTCGAGTACTCTACGATAAAAGCAATGGTGGATTTAAGATTTAATTAAGTGGGGTTAAAAAAATTAAAGTTATAATTAACTTTAAAATTAATATTGTGTAAATTAAAATTTTCAATATATAAAGTTTAATACATTTTGAAATTTATCAAAAAAATCTAACATTCAGTAATAACTAATTAACAAAGTCCTAGTAAAATCTATGATTTAATTGTTTTTTCTTTCAATAATTATCATCGGTAAGGTTTTATCTTAAATACGAATTTGCTACTATTTCTATTTTCAATGATCAACTAAAAGTTATCATTTAGAATTTGCGAATTATTTCTATATTGATATTAAAGAATTATTTTTATATTCCTCTCGTCTCATCGCTATTTTGCTAAAATAAACAAATAATGTTGTAATTTTTAATAAATTTCAAGATTGGTTGGAAAAAAAAAGACCACAACTTATAAACTAAGACTAGTCGATACTATAACCACTAAAATTATCAAGAAAAAATAGTTTTTTTTTTTTCCAAATAGGTGAAATTATATTTTGTAATTAATATAGTTGCATATATTAAAAAATTATTGTTAAAAATGCTCCACCGTCAAGAAGAATTGGCAACTTAAAATAATTGAAATGAAGTACAACAATACAAAATACGAATAATTCCATAGTCCACAATCCATACTATGCCAACTTTAAAGATTACACGCAATTGGTGGCAGGAGTTTAGCATGACTATGAGAATGCAAACAAAAAAGTGCTAGCAATCTAAGAGTACAAGTTGTCAAGTTTATATGTAGACCCATCACATTTAATTATATGCTCCAAGTTAAATGGAACTTAAAGGAATTAAATTGCCATTTTTAAAAGATGTGAAAATATTATATATTGGGTATTTAACTTATATATATATATATATATATATATATATATATATATATATATATATATATATATATATATATATATATATATATATATATATATGAGGGATCCAATGAAAAGGGCGTTGAAAATGAGAAAGGTAAGAAGGAGTAAAGGACTCTACACCCTTGATTTCACTAAAATAAAAAAATTTATGGTCTCGATTGGGCCAAAAATATATAATTGTAAAAGTAACTATATTACACAGAAAAATAAATATGACATAAATTTTTAGAATATTTTTACTTTATAACATAGTATCCTTTTTTATATATAGTAACAAAACAAAATTAAATAAAAATCTTTCTTATTTAATCTATATATATATATATGGATCTCCTGATATGTTATTATATATGGATTGAACGGCGCTAGGATAGAGTTTTACAAGAAAATATGTAGGAGTATGTAGAGTGTAGAGTACTAACGCATCATCATTCATCAATGGACTTGATTCACATGAATTGTGCAACATAATTTTTTAGGATTATTATTATTAATCGAAGGAGACGTATTAGAAATGTTTCCTAATTTCTAGAACATTCAATTCATTATTGTCTACACAATTTAAAAAGTAAATATTTAATTATTTACGGCTAATTGATATAACGTCTCTATCTATAAACTATCATTCTCTCTATCATTATATAGCCTAATGCCTATATGTATTATATAGGAAATAACTCAATTTAAATTTTCAAATGAACTTATATATAATTGAAATCCTATTATATATTTTATATTTTTTTACGCCTTAAATATATGTATATGCTGCTACACATTTCACTTGAAATAATAAGGAATTTGAACCAATGATAGTTCCGTCATGTGACATGTGATATTATATTAAGAAACCAAATTAATTATAAAACAATCCCCCATTATTTTTAAAACATTAACCATATGTCATTTTCTAATACATTTCATAACAAAAATGTAATAAACATAATCCGTTTCTTGCTATCTTTAATTTTTTCTGCCGCTCACATACATTTTTATGTTTTTAAAGGGTTGTAAGTTATTGTACATACATTTTTATGTTTTTAAAGGGTTGTAAGTTATTGTTTAATAAATGGCAAATCTTAAATTAGAAAAGTATTTTTCCCTAAGTACATTTATTTTGTTCACTTGTGTTTGACGGTTTTTCCGTGAGACATTCCTCATATATGGGTTGAATAGCCTAACTAATATAATTATTAGCATATGAGCTCGTTGTTTTGATGTCGTTACACCAAAAGATGATCTCTCACAAGAATAACTCATTTTGTTATAAGGTGTACTTAGGCCCTGGTGTACTAGTGTAGTATTAGCTAGATGATTAGCGTTTTGGGAAATTTACGAAGTGTGAATGAGTGAACATAAAAATACGGAGAAAAGACTTATATTTATTTGTGAGGTCTAGTCATCTAAACTAATATCATATTGCAATTTGTAAATATATGATCAAGATACCTTACACACGTCTAAAATTACAATTTTAAAATAGTCTTGCTTGTATTTAAAAAGGACTATTAAAATGAGACAACGGGTGGCCAGTAGTCTTTTGAGAGTCTACGACAAATCTAGCATAATATTAATTACTTTAAGGGATTATAAATTAATGTTTTTGCAATTTGTTTGGCTCCCAATTTTGTTTCTCACCGATGACCAATTTCTTTTGACGATGATTTTAAGTAGAAGACGAATAATAATAATAATAATAATAATAATAATAATAATAATAATAATAATAATAATAATAATAATAATAATAAGGGTATTACAAGGAACAAATCATAGATTCATACATCTCCCACTAATATTTATTTTAAATTTATATTCTAAATTTCCTTATTTTTTATGTAAGTTTTTCCACTGTTCAAAACATGTTACCTTTTGTCTTAAATTAACTTAAATATTTTTTTATTGAAAAAATTACCTAAAATAATCCAATTTTTTTTACTGATTTCCCTATAATAATTCCAATTTTTGATTAACCATAAATAATCTCAACTATAAGGCGTGCTTGTTAAGAATGGGCCACAGTAACCTCTTACCTGTACAACAAGTTATTTTGTATAAAAAAATAAAAAAAGAAAATACAAAATTAAATTATAAAAAAATCCAAAAATTTTAAAAAATTAACAAAGTTTATTTTTTGATTTTAACATTTAATTTTTAATATTTTTGATTTTTTATTTATTTATTTATTTTTTTGTAGCAATTAACCTGCAAATATAGGTCACCATTTGGGTAACAATGTTCTTGGGTAAGTGACCTAAACTTCTAATTATTCATAATTAATCAAAAGTTGGGATTATTATAGGAAAATCAATAAAAAGTTGAATTATTTTAGATAAATTTTCCTTTTTATTTTCTTTATTTGTTGGTGGGAGTCTAATAATTAGGTTCATCTTATGTTGTGAGATGGAGGCTTGCAAATTCAAAATCACCTAGTCTTTCTCTTGTAAAAACTTCTCTATCTGGAGGTACGTTTTTTTCGAGTCGGGAAGACTCTTTGGTCGTGTCTTCTTATACGGATATGTATTATCGTCTTTCATCTCTCTTCAGACTCCGATTATAGATCCTATGAGCGAGTTATAATAAGTAGATGATGAGGTTAATTTGTCTTTAGTACATCAAAATCTCAAAAAGGATTTGAATGTATTAGATAATGAAAGAATATGTTGAAATATGTGACTGGTAGATCATACATGTTTTGCCATATTTGCTGAGATCAACACTTACGATAGGGAAGCCGAACAAGTACTCGCAAACATATTTAATACAAAAACTTAATCCACCTACTTCTACTGGCTTTGCTCAACGCCTATCAATGCTAAGAGAATTTATTTATTTATTAATTAATTATTAATTTATTTCTTTGATATAGGATAAGGTTGGAAAATTTACAATATGTGAGAGGAGAAAGAAAAATTAATCTTTTTTATAGGTGATAAATTGATTATCTATAATAAGAATGAAAAAACTCTTTCAACTAATAAGATAAACTCATAATCCTCCTCTAGAATTATTAAAAACTACTCAATTTAATAATTGAAAATTAATACCCAATGTATTAATTCTTTTTTATTAATTAATTGACTAGTACAGTAGGGATAGAAAAAGAGATTTGTCCCATAGTTTTTGTTGGCTTGGAAATAGCATACGACAAGGTACTAAGAGAAATATTTTGGTAGACAGCAGTAACAAAGAAGTGTATGCTTAAGACATATATTAATATAGTCCTACATATGTAACGAGAAGTAAAGACGAATGTTAGGACATGTGGAGAGGCAACCGAGGATCAATCTTCATCAAGGCTCAACCCTAAGCCCCCTTTTTTGCAGTGTTTCAAGTTGAGATAATTCAATCAATACTAGGATACGTGTCTTGATGCATGTTATTTGATGATTGACATTGTTTTGGTAGATGAGATAAGGGAGGGGTAAATGCTAAGTTAGAACGATTGAGAAAAAAGTTGAAGTCACGAGGATTCAAATTAAGTCAGAGCAAGATAGAATATATGATGTATAACTTAAGTACAAACGAGATAATGAATAGATACTTTAAATATCTTGGTTCCATATTTTAAAGTAGCATGGACATCCAACAAGATGTAACTTATAGAATTAATTAAACATGGGTGAAAAAATAGAAAGAGACTACTAGAATATTATGTGATCCAAGTGTGCCTTTAAGCTTGAAGGGCAAGTTCTATCAAACCACCATTAGACTAGCGCTACTATATGGATCAGAATGTTGGACTTTTAGAATGATCATAATAGAAATATAGGAGCAGCAAAAATGCAATGCTTTGATGGATAAGGGGCATATCTTGAGGGGATAGAATTCAAAACAAAGCTATAAGAAAGTGTTTAGGATTGTAAATATTGAGGAAAAGTTGAAAGAGATTCGCTAAAGATGGTTTGGGCATGTGAAAAGACGGGGTATTAGCTAACTAGTAAAGAAGATAGAGAGTTGGCGCTCGAGAGACTCAAAAAGAGGGTGCAGAAGATAGAAGATGACTTGAAGGATAGGAGTGAAAAAAAAAATGAAGGACTTAGACTAACAAATTGAAATGGTAGAAAATCAAAATGATTAAACAAGAAGAATCTATGTGGAAGACGTCTAGAAATGTTATTTGTTTCTGTAGTCAATCTCAATCTTATGGAATTAAAACTCTGGTATTAATTGTTTTTGTTGTTGTATTAATTTCTTGCTTTGGTTAAGGTATTGAAGAAAAAATAGAGAAATCTCATGTAAGAAATAAATAAAGTCAACATATCCATGTTCGTCACAGACGTAGAATAGGGGTTAACAAATTTGTTACTCTATTTTCAAAGAGGAGGTATGAGTAAATAACGGTTATTTGTGAGGTTAACAAATCACTTTTATGTGATAAAATTTAATAGGATGAGAGTTTTATTTTAATTTATCTTTTTTTATTTTATTATTATTTTTTTTGTTATTTTGTGGTGATTTACAAGTCAATGATTAGAAATTTTTTATTTGGAAATATTAGCTTGCATTGCAATTATTATTCACGTGCATTGAAGTAAGACTAGCTTATCAGCTAAACTATTTAGCTTTATTATTAAAATATTAATAATACTTTCATCGTTGTTTAATGTTTTTTCCATTTAGTATATTCTACGTTAAGGAGAAAGAAATTTAACTAATGTTTTTGAGACATATCTTGAAGATATAATATATCCATGTGAGATCTTGTTAGATTCGCCTTAATGTATACTTTTTTATTATGTATTTTTATAATTTTTTTATTATACGTATTTAGAGATATTAAAGCTCAAAATTTACTTTAAAAACTGTACATAACACAAAAAAGAATGGAGACCGTAAAAAATAAAATTTATAAATTAACTTAAAAGTGATATCAATCTTGCATCTATTAAAAATTATATTATACTCAATTCTATATCAATTCTATATGAAAACTGCATCACATCGTATGACTCCATCGTTGAAAGTGGTATCAAACAACAATGTGAAAGTGAATAAGCAAAAGTGTTAGATATTATGTACAAGAGTCGTGTACTTGTGGTTTCATCGATTTAGATTGTTATTATCTTTAATTTTATGTATTTTAATGTAGTTAATTATGATATAGATGTCGTATGACTTTTATCAATTAATTAGTAAAAAAAGTGTCAATTTATCACAATTAAATGTAACGTAGTCAAGTAGAAAGATTGCATTTTTTTTCAAATTAATTAAATAAAAAATATAAGTTTGTTTTGTGTGGTTTGTTTTTTCTCAATTGCACAGATTTATTAAAAAGGTTTTTCTCACTTTCTTGTGATTATTAGTCACTTTCTACTAGATTTAGACATAATATTTCTATTTTGTTACAAATAGTTTTCCTATTATGTGATACTTGAAATTAACACGTATGTTTTTTTTTTTAAGAAAAATTAACACGTATGTATAAATGTGAAAATTTCAGCCACCCATGTACACTTGGTACAAAATGTCTCTTCGGGTCTTTCCTTGTGAAGAATCCAAAATAAAATCTTTGAGGCTGAATCAATTGGGAATTGCCTCAAACGGTTAAACCAAATTGAAGCATTCATTCGACTCATCGGTTAATTTTAGGTTCAGTGTTTCGGGTCAATTTAAATGTGAGTTTTGTATCCATATTCGTTTTAACGTAATTTTAAATTCATTTTAAAGTGAAGTTTAAATTACAGGATTCGGATAAAGATCAAATCGTCGAATCTATTTTAAATACGTTGACATGTTTTATTTTATTTTGGAATTATGTAACACAAAAAATGCGTATTTTAATATTTTCTATAAATTTGTCATATTATTTTATTTTATATAAGCTTTTCAATAAAAATATGACAATATCATTAATACGAAGAAAAATATGTTATATTTATGCTTTCTTCCTCGTGATATAGAAGATATCGGATTTCAGGTGTAATCATTTTCACCCCAACGGGTTGGGTTTGGTTCGAGTTTAGGTCCACCCAACGGGTCACGCGGCTTTAAAAAAATATTTTTTATTCCAAAAAAGTATTTAACATCTTTTTTTTGTATAATTAAGAACTGTAAAAAAAGAATATAGTGGACTCCTTTTGAAAATGTTGATTTGGAACTAAAAACTGTTTAAAAGTGGTTCATTTTTCGGTCAAATTCGACCTTGTTTTTTTTAGCTATTTTAGAGTAGTCATATTCGGATCACACGTTGAAAATTTTATTTATGACTTACTAATTTTTGCTCGGGTTCGAAATGGATTTCAGGTCAGTTTGAAATTTATTTGGTACACGGGCCGCCTATGTTATGAAGTAAATTCTTATATTTTAGCTTTGTTTCACTTTCATCTAATTAAAACCTTAAATTAAAAATTGATATTTGAATAGTAGTTTAAACCATGAGGGTCACATTTTATCACTTTGTCGTAGCCTATGTTTCATAATTTATAAAGTATTTTATTAAACAAATTGTTCCCCTTTTATTTGGGAGTATTCTCCCCTCCGTTGGACATTTTGTGCTGCAGGATTGATCAAGATCTGGAATGTCAACTTGTAGAATAACTTTCACTTTCCAACCCAGCTATAATAACTAAGGATGTCCGATAGTGAACATCTAACCATCCATAATTACCCATCTCTATTACCCTAGATAGGTTTATCAAAAAATATTCGATTTAAATTATTCGATCTAGAATATTCAATTTTAACAATTAGATAATTTTTTTTGATTTTTGAAAATCAAATAATTTAAATCAGATATTTAATTTTTAAATTGGATTCTAAATTCAGATCGAAATAATTGCAAAATCAAATATCCAATTTTTCTCATATATATATATATATATATATATATATATATATATATATATATATATATATATATATATATATATATATTCAACTACAATAACGTTGCATAACTACTCAATTATTAATTACATTCGATTTTCGAAAAAAATGATATTTTTTTTCAAACTTTGAAAATTGATTTAAGATTAAAGAAAGAGAGAGAAATAAACTTTATTATTTATGTGTACAAAAGTATAAACTTTATACAAAAAGCAAATAAAATAATATAAATTAAATATCTAATATTCAATCCAAATTTAACCATATATCTAGTTTTTTCGAATTGAAACAAAATGATGATTCAAATATCTAAGTTTTCAACATCCAAATCGATCTGATATTCGCTTTTGAACACCCCTAGCCCTAGGTTACTTTGCATATGTTCAACATCTTTAATTGCACAATTATAGTTGTTAGATAATCACGCTGTCTAATTAAATGAGTGAATTATTAATGTCTGGTACAATTAATTATTATTGTACTTTTCAAAATGTAATTTGTTAAATATTAAACTGTCTAATTAACTGTGTAAAGTATTAATGTGTAAACATTTACACGCACTACTAAACGCTACTTAAACTACTTTTTTAACCAAATATATTTGTTTTAATTAGTGTCAAAAGCAATTCAAACTCCTATGCCAAATACACCCATAACCAAATTTCTTAAATATGGAAAGTTCCATGAAATTAAATCTACAAATTTTTCAAATTATTTTATTTATATGATTTTGAAAAGAGAAACCTTTTAGGTAAATGCAAACCCAATGAAATCACAACCCAGTTAAAGAAATCTAGAGTAAACAATGATATTCATAGTCTTAATCCTAAACGATTTGGTTAACTATAAATCAATAAATCAGTCCCAATAGTCGTCCGTCTATATGAATTCTTCTCTTAAACAACGCACTAAAAGAACACTACAAAAAATCCCTGCATGAATATAAGTGCTCGAATCCACACTTTTGTTACGTTCATCCCTGATATACAAGGTTTAAGAGATTTATTTTTCTTAGCAAAATAAAATAAATTTCCAAACTATCCTAAAATCACTGAACTAAATAAATACCAGAAACAAGAATTTAAATTAAAGATTATACACCCAACTGGCAACTAGAAAAAATACAAAGATAAAAGACCTCCAAGCTCCTATGTCCATCCCACATGTACAAGACAAATTGTCGACATTGTCACGGTTTAGTTTTCCAGAAACAAAGCAAACCAAGCTTAAGTTAGCCATTATCTGCAGACAGATATAGCAGTTTCACTCATCACCAAGAGCTTCTACGGCTATTCTTCGAATGAAGTTTAAACATTAAAAGTTCTTATGAAAATGATCATGTAATGCTCTCTTGAGCGGTAAATTTCACCGAAAAGTTACGCTGGTTATTTTAGGAAACTGAAAGCGTTTATACCTGAAAAGCACGCCCATAGATTTAAAGAAGTCCGAATGTTTTCTGATGCAAGATTTCCCCGAGCTTACGGTAAAGATCTAGTTGCTCTTCGAATGTAAGGTTTACCAATATCTATCAATATAATGAATTAACGATGTTAGTCTTTATATAGCTTCATTTGTTCGGTTTTGACAGACGGAGGAAAGTTTAAATATACCTGGTCTAAGATAGTATCAACAGATAAGCTTTGTGGCTTGACAAAAGACTGATGATAAATATAGGCAAAGACAGCCATCACCATCTGAAATTTTCAGTAGAAAGTGTCGAGAAATTTCAAAGTGAACACAAAACTAAACAAAACGGATGCAACACTTGACAACATATACTCCCACATGCAACTAGAGGTGTTCATTCGGGTCATTGGGTCGATTTCGGGGCAAGTGTTTCGGATCGGTTCAAAATCGGGGCATTAATTTTTACATTATTTTAAGTTCATTTTGAAGCCGGGTCAAGTCGGGTTCGATTATAAGATCGGGTAAATATCGGGTCATCGGATTTGGTTTGAACCTCTACATGTAACCCGTTTACATGTGGTTGCTCTTACTAGCATCCTATACTTGCACCGTCACACGTTTACATGGGGTGCAGATTCCAAGTGAGTAATTTCCGTGTATTTGTTTTAAATCTATTTTATTGAGTCCTCGATTATCTTTCTCGCAGTTAAAGATATTTTTAAAAATACATCATTAAATTTTAGCTTAAAGACACCAACCATGAAACTAGCCACAACGTAAGACATGGAAAACTTTTATACTCACTCTGTCCAAGAATAAGTCCAATGTTTCTCATGAGTTCTGTATGTAAAGTGGTTACCATAGTGTATAAACAAGACAAAATCGCGCATCGCTCACGTTGTAAAGGTTTTCCAAAAAAAACCAAACCGAAATGTCTCGCTTTGTAAATGTACGAATAAAAAGATGTTTTTGGTCATTAAAAGGAATATCTCATGCTTTCCGCCGATATTAGGCGTTACGATAACCGCTTCAATCCCGTTACCACAGTTTTGCACTATGGCGTTTACCAATTGGTATGTTAATCTTTTTTTTTTTTTTGGGAAAAAAAGATGTGGAGGAAAGGCTGTGTGAGAGAGAGAGAAAGATGGGCATTGTTAGTTAAGTCTATAGAGAGAGAAGCAATGAATATCAGACAATTGGTACAACCATGCCAAAAGTAGAAGTACCACAATTAATCAAAGAGGATGAAAGAGAAAAATGTTGATAGTTTCCTGGATAGAGGGAGGGTACAGTAAATACCAAGTATGACATAAATATTAATTTTGGAGAGAAGACGTGACAGAAGTCGGAAATAAAACCAATAACTGAATTAGATGCATTTCTTATACAACAACGACAAGTACCCGACATTGAAATTAGGTATGAAGTCGTTCAAAAGCTGGGGGAAACCACAAGGATCTTATCTCTCAATCACATTACGCAATCATGCATATTCAATGTTAAGATATAAGTTTAAACACATTCAAACACTACTAATATGTTTTGTAGCATACCTGACAATCCATTCTGTCGGTAATTCCGCCATGTCCAGGGATACTATCACCGAAGTCCTGTAATAAGCGGAGAGGTTAAAGCACGTTAGAAATACCGTAAAATCTTTATTTTGCGTGCACAGGGTCGAAGAATTGTTAGTGACCTTGATCTTGAAAGCTCTTTTAAAGCCGCTAGCGAAAAATCCTCCAAAAGGTGCTATAATTGAAGCAAATAGGCCGAAACATAAAGCATGCCATTGAACTGGCATAATGGGAATCGTCTTCCAAGGCAACTGTTAAAGATACAACGAAAATAAATATTCGAAATAACACAAGCATAAAAAAAATCCTGCAACATTGAAATGTTTAATCAAAATAACCAAAAAATGATAGAATTTTTCATCTCTGTCAAAGTAAAATTTGCATCCTCCTTGCTTGTCCAATCATATTCAACAATTTTAGAATTTTCTTTTTACAAGTTCCACCATTTAATTATTCCTTGTACTTGAATTTTATTCTTGAAAGGGGTTGATGGCATACGAATATCAAGAACTAGAAGTTTGTGTTGGGTGACTACTGCACATTCACATAGTATGATCTTAGAGCTTCTCCTATTATTTTTCCTACTAAATAAATCATTGATTTGATCAACATTCATTCCACTTTCATAAGTCACTAAACACGTTTTCATGCTTTATATACCATGTATGAAGTACTAACACTAACAAATCATATGCTTAGAAAAATCCAAAATATGTTCCCTTCTCATTCTCGTTACATATCCAAAACCTCCAATAGACACTATCAAAGTCATTTTGTGTTTGTCCAACATGACCATTCAGCATACCAACAATATAGCAATTCTAATGTCTAGACTCTAGGTATTTTACATCACACCATCTAATTCTTAATTTTTATTAAGGGCTTCCTTTGCGTCCACTTGAGGCGCATATACACTGATAACATTCAATATCTTCCATGCACAAGTTTCACCCATAATTTTGTAATTAATTCTACATGCTTCTACCATATCATTGGCTAACCACTTATCCATCATACGCAACTCAGTCATAACTTATTTTAAGTACCATAATTTGCATATTTTCTTCTCTTTTGTTTCATTAACCCACTTTTGTCTCTTGCATATAAAGAATGCAATATTATGTCATTATGAGTTTCCATAACATACCAACTCTAAGTACTTATCTTGAAAGAGTTTTAAGAAGTCAAGATGTCAATCTGAGTTGATCCAATTATTTCTTTGGTCTCTTATCCATAAAGCCTATCAAGTTTTGCTCATTTGACGCCACACCACAACGGAAGATGTAGCGTCCCGACAACAACCTAGCTACCTTTGCATACTAACCACTACACCAAAGTCTGGTAGATGAAGCGTAAAGTCGTAAATACAATCAGATGAGAAGTGCTGATGGTTTATCTTTCTTTCTAATCAAATATCAATTTGAATCCACCATATTGGACACGTGTCCTGAAACAACATTCATGTCATACCCGCCACCTACCGCACACTGACACGCTAGCAAAAATGTGTCTGGATAACACAATCTAATTATTGATGAGACATGTGACTCGAGATTAGATTAGTATACTACTGGTCATGCATCATATAATGCATAGAAATGGATTGAACCATACGAGAAACATCCCAAAACTTTTTTTCACTAATGAATCTGTTCAGCATGAACGGAAAGCTGGGAACTGAACATCTTTAGTAACTAGGAATATAAGATTACGGCTATTGAAAATTCAAATTGGTAAAGAGGAACAAAAGAGAACACAGATATATAAAAATACATGAAATATTGCTGCTTAACACAGGAAAATAGAATACATATCTCACCAAATTAGAAATCCATCCTGGAAGCTGATAATACTCCGGCTTATAAAGCCATCCAGGATCACATTGGAGCCATCCAGTGGTTAAGTCCTGATAGAATACCACAGAAAATAGGAGTCAGGATTAAAATTTATATTCTTGAAGAAAGTCTTTGGATTTGAAAAGGAGCAAGAAATACCGTTCTTGGACAGGTTAGCCACTCAAACTGACCCATGAAATTTGCAAGCTGCAACAGCATGAAAATGTTAACAAAAGATAAAATAAGCCAAAAGTAAAAATTACAGTTGTCACTTTTCGAGAAAGATTCGCCTTAATGCCGGGATTAATAGACTTGACACATGCTTTAAAAATGTGCCATATAGCGCAACTTAAAAATATTTTTACCAATTCTTTTACTTGCAACATTTCATTGCAGCTCCTATTCACTCTCCCAAATTATTAGAAAAAATAGTCAAGTGACATCTTATTTAATTCAACTTCATGCGTACTTTGATGATATCAACTTTTTATAATTTTTACTTATGCCTAAGTAAAGATACTACTGATAAAAATGGTGCATAAGATAGCAATGGTGATGAAATGTTGCAAGTTAAAAAAGTAGAGGAACTAAGGATGTACATAAAGGGAGAAGACCATTGTGTCACTCGAAGAAAAGCACCTTATAGAAAGTTTCAAGTGTTTTAAGTTAAAGTGTTTAGAACTTTGACTCATCCCAAAGGGTCAAAAAGTTGAAATGTTTGTGGAAGATTAAAAAATAACAGTACGCACCAGAAACGCTGAAATGATGGTTGCAATGGAAGCCCCAATAAAGCCTTCCCAAGTTTTCTTCGGAGAAAGCTTGATCAAAGGTGTTTTCCCAAAGAAAAAGCCAAATAAATAAGCCGCAATATCATTTATGACAATAAGTGATGCAGGAAGAAGAAACCTGCAATCAGATCAGACTAAGTCATCTTCCTCAAAAATATAAAAGGAAAAGAAAATTAGGTTGCAGCAAATACGAGCATAAGGAAACAATTCCATCATGTATACATAAGTTAATGGGGGAAAAACAAGGCTATAACCAAAAAAAACTCCAGAGTTAGCAGTATTTACAAAAGGTACAGAGCATCTTACATTCACATCTAGGTCATAAGAAGAATAAAAAAATACAAAACTTTTAACGTTATCATAGAATATCACAGCATATCTCACTAAAATAATTTTCGAAAAATATGCAAAGATTATAAAACGTAAAACAAAACAAACCACACGGTTACAATCCCAACAACCAATACAACAAAATCCTAACATAGAAGGTGAAAAACATACTCAGAGTGATACCATGATTGTTGTGTCTAGAAAATCTGACAACATCGAATAACGAAAAAAACAAAACAAACCACACGGTTACAATCCCAACAACATTGATTGTTTCGAATGAGAAAGTTTTATTACTTTGAAAATTGAATTCTCCAATTCAAGGTGAAGCAAAAAGAACTCCAACGTTAGTAATGATAAAAAAAAAAACTACATCGGTAAATACTGCTTTTTGCCCCAAGAACCTTCATGATGTACAATAACAAGCAGTTTATTGAAGTAAAGCTCTGAAGACTGAGATTAATCACCAAACAGAATTGACAATATTGAAATCACAAATAAATATAAAGTACACAAATCTAATGAGTTCATTAGAAATTTTTTGTTCAAGCATCTTTCACAAACAAAGCTCTGAAGACTGAGATTAATCACCAATTCTGTACATTTCCAATGACATCAAAAATTCATTGGAATGTAGCACCTCATCATCAATATATGATCAAAGATGATCTTGCAAGGTGAGGGTTTGTATTTTGTACATCAAAGATGATCAAGAACATTACATATACCAACCACCTCCGCAGAAAATGTATCAAATAACAAATATGCATTTTTTCTTGACAGCTTGAAAACCATACCGACGAAAAATGAGAAGATTTCATATCAATGCTGCATGTTTACTATATGTATAATTTGTTACATAGTGTAATTTCTTAAACTGTCTACAGCTTCAATGTCCATCTAAACATTAAAAAAGAGGGCCAGCCACCTTGGAGGAGGTGGAATTAAACAGTAAGAAATAAAAGAAACTGGGTTTCTGTAAAGATGTAAAGATAGTGCTGGAGGACAAAGATATTTTCAATACACAGTTACACACACATCAACCAAGACGGAATCAAGTAAGTAACATGTAAAAAAAAACTTCTCTAACCTATAATAAAAAAAATAAAAAATAAAAAAGTCAAAACCATACAAAAAAAAAAGAAAAGTGTAGGTATGTTCAAGTGGAGAACCATTCTAACTCAAGATAGCCTCAGGGAAAAAGAGGAGCTCCAGCATATAGGACCCCCTCTAGAAGCCTACATGAAGTACATCCTTTTAAGTGTTACACGAATATAAATCATGAACCTTGGACCTTCGATAAATTCTAATAGCATATGATTATATCCAGCTAATGACAACTTCGGTCACTTGATAACTTATTGAGATAAATTGTCATCCTAAAAGACTAAGCTTTGATTTAAGAAAACTAGCTTTGCCAAGGGTTGCGTCGTATCTCTCATGTCTAACCTCTAATAAATCAATCACCAAATTACATGCAAAAAACCATTCAGCTGTTTTGTTAAAATCAAAATAAGCTCTGAGAGGTTGGCTAAAGCTTGGTTTTTACATTGGATTTATGCCCTGAAGAACTTGTATCTCAGAAGGCTAGACTATAAGGATATAGCATCAGAATTCATGAGTTAGGACCCAGGTCGAAAGATACGCAGCTACAAAATATAATGGAGCAGAACTGTAAGGGCAGATAAGATATGAAGTAAAACAATGATAGTACATGTGTCGGCTGGCAGAAACAATAAAAGGCAAATTCTTGAAAGATCATAAACTCATAACTCAACCTTTCAAATAACAGACTTGCCTTTCAGGATGACTAGATTTTCTGTCTTCCTCGAACTCCGATTCAGGATTTTATGATTGATACAAAAGGTAAAAGTATTTTGTCCTTGGTAAGAACTTGGAAGAGGATAACACTTGTATCACACATCACAAAGACAGACAGGAACACATGTTAATAGGGAGCGGAAAGGCAAGTCAATAATTTCTTATGTTTTAAGCTGAAAATACTGGTCAAGAAATTGTTCGGTTTCATACTCATTCCCCCCCCCCCCCCTCCGACAAATTATCATGATAACGGGAAAAAATATACAAAAGAACCAGTGGCAACAGATTGATTAAGAAAACAAAGGACAGACATGTAAAAAAATAGAAAATACTTGAGGAGGTATATTCACATATAACACTGATGGACGAAACCATTACATCATTATGCTTCTTTTCTGCAGAAAAATGATGCAGAAGTTGCTATGATGTTTTTAGCAAGGCCTCACAAGTCCCAGCTATAGGCATACTAAGGGCATGCTTGTATTTTGAGATAAATATTTAAGAGAGAGTAAAATTCAAGCTATACAAGCATAGGTAGATAGAGGTCAATTTAAAAAAGGAGAGAGGAAGGATAAAGAATATAATGGTACAAAGAAGATGAAGGACATCGGCCTTATTTTAGAGGAAAAGGGAAATATTTGCCCTCCAAACCAGTAGGGTAAATATTTACCCAAAAATGAATCGCTAATTCTTCTATTTCTTTTTTATGGCAAATAAAAAATTTTATTATTTACCAGAAACCAAAAGCTGAAAAACCAAAACTGAAGCCTCAACCCTAACTGATTTTGCATCAGTAAATTCTTCTATTTCTTCTTCTTCATTACTTTACAACTATTTTTTACCTTTGAAAACAACAATATTCTCTTAATTTTCGACTTCAACGATCTTGTTTTCTTAATTTGACTTTTGTTTCCCCAAAAATATTTACTCCAAAAATATTTACCCCAAAGACAAGCACAACTTAAATCCCAACAAGGAGAAAAAAAAATAACTTGTAAAGATAGCAGTATATTTTAAGTCTCCTTACCAAAACATTCCTTCGAAGATGTTGGCCACAGTGAATGATGACTGTGTGAACACAACTATAAGGATCATGTGCGTCCATGCATACTGGCCAAACTGATACTTGTACATTTTCTTCTTTAGAGTGAGGATAAACCACACAAAACCTGAAGTCAGTTGCATCATAACTTCAGCAGCCATGTTACCATGGACAATAATGCATAAAAAATACAGAGGCAAAATAGTAGATAACTAATCGAAGTTTTCACACGACATCACATGATATTATATTAAATTTATTTATTTCAGTGCCCAAAACATTCATGAATTGACCAAAATTTTGCTAGCTGTGGCAAAATAATCTGATACCAGATTTACATTCATCAATCATCATCGCAACTAGAAAAAGATCATGGCATCCTTTATCGGGAAACATTTAAGATTGATGAATAAACACAAGAATTTCTTAATGTGTTCCTTTTGAACCCAAAAAATATAATTCCTCCATTCTCTTTCTAGTTTCTATTGCACCATTTCACTTCAACACGCAAAATAAAGGGAGAGTAATATTGCATGTCACCTTAATTTTTCAAAATCGAAAAGCTACATCTAGCTACACGAGTGAGGAGAAGAGCAAAGAAAAACATTGAGGGTGAAAAAGGGGTCAAGCCAAGGCATCAAGGAAAGGCCTATGAAAGCATGGTTAAGGCCTAAAAACATAAAACTCCACGCATGCACAGGTGAGCTATATTTTCAATATCCTATCATTATTTTTTTCAAAAATGTCTTCTTTGAAGAATATTTACAGGTTCTATATATTGTTGTATTTGACATTATTATGTATTAGATAGATGATGGTGGATTAGACAACAACCGAAACAAAAGTGAGGTATCACCAGTGACTAATTCAATAGTTTGCCTAAAAAACGACACCTTTTTTTAGCATAATCAAAAAAGTCAAAATCTTGACTTCAATGAAACCATCCGATATTTATGTTGATTCAGTAGTATCAGACCTCAACAATTCCAAATCAAGTAACCCAATGAACAAAAATATTACACATTTCCTAAAACCTTCGCACCTTCAAACTTGCCAAACTCAAAAAAAAAAAAAAAAAAAAAAAAAAAAAAAAAAAAACAAGAAGCCCTCAAAGTGCAACAGAAAAGGCATTGATTGTAAAGTGCTTTATAACAAGCAAAGGGCTTTGTGGCAAGCTCAAACGCAAAGGGAAAATCGAGAAAAAAGGTGAGGAAAAGTTGGTAGGCGATAAAAAACAAGGAAGGCAAAGAGAGTGAGAGAATTGTATTATTAATTTAAATAAATCTCACAAGGGTTTAACTTTAACTTTAATAAGGGAACAAATGAGAATAAATTAAAAGTGAAACTTATAGAGATCAATCTTGAGAAGGTCAAGACCAAGTCCAACACTATATTGCTTCGACTCTTCATTTCATCTCAAGTACCATACCAAACACTCTAACATGGCTAGGGAAAGTTGAAACCTTATTTTCAACCAGAAACACGCAAAGTTTTCATGACATAGCCACGCACGAAAGAAAAATATGAATCCATGTTAGAAATCTTTGTGAATAAATAAAAGTTTTCAAGTGTGTCATCAGCAAAGGAAGTCTCTTAACATAAACAAAACAGGACCCTGAAGTTTTCTTTCCTAGTTTCATACTGACTGAAAGTGTATAACAACCCAACTTTCTCCCAATCAGCCCCACCTTCCTAACTCCCACTCCAAAAACAATGACAAAAGCGGAACTTACAAAAAACCAAAAAAACAAGAAAATGCAGGTTTTCTTAATCCTTCACTCAAAGTTTATGGCAAAGACAAGAGGGTATATATAATAGAATTATTATTTAAATAGCGAGTTACTGCCAATTACAGGTTAGTTACTCACATTCCTGTTTTTGCTCAATTCTGAGCCCGGAACCGCTCAATTCTAAATTTGCCTGGTATTTAAATACAGAATAGTGAAATGAAGCATGAATATAAGTACGCGGTATGCCTAAGAAATCAACTTCAACAAGAAAATATAGCAAGAAGAATAGTGGAAAGTAAGATGAGAGAACAAAACTTGTTTAATTAGAATATCTACACTAAGGGAATATGATGCCTCTTACAAAATCGTCATATTAAGCAAGAATGCTCCACTTTTGGGGGACATACGCTTAGAAATTATTAGAGCATTCAAAGATACCAGCAAACGTGGGGCCAAAAATTCCTTTTACATTTGTTGAATGCTGGTATAATTATAGTGCGAATAAAAATAAACTCTATTTCCATTTGCAAGAGAGATAACAGGAGAAAATAACTAACCTGCAATGTACAAGAAGTAACAAATAACCATATGGTACTTGATAAGAATGCCAACAAACTTGTACCATACTTTGTCTAAAGTGACAGTATTGACAAGCCGCTGACTAAGAAATCGACCATAGACAAACAGCATAGCAGTGAAGAAAAAGTGCCTGAAGAAAAGCAACACTACGCTCAGTATACTACGCTTACAATGGCTAGTAATGCTGCTGAAAGCAGTTTATTTAAAATGTTTCTGAATTTATATCTCTCACCAATTCAATAGCCGAAAACCCGGAAGATCTCGATCCTCTCGCACCTTCCTTAATAGATTAAACAGCTCTTTCGCCATCAGGATTTGGAGCACAACCACCATAGCACATATATAAAGATGCCCCATATAGATAATAAAGGCAAAGCCCCCAATCATCCACAAGGTAGAATATGTGCGGATCCACATCGATTTGTACTTGTTACGATCATTCACAAGTAAAGCGCCCCCATTTGGTTTAGTAACTTCAGCAGGTATCTAATAACATATATTTCATCAGTTTAATTTTTATATTAATTGAATTGTCATCTAAATGCCCAAACAATAGACAACCCCCATATACCTCATTGGAGTGTTTTCGCCGTCTGAGCTTAGGAGTTCCTGAACCACCACCGCCAACATCCTTAGTCATGGCACCAAGTTTAGACTCTTCTTACCAACACTACGTAAACACAAGCAAAGGAATCCGGATAGCTACCTGAAACAGAAATCAGGTAGACAGTTCATGTCCGATGCAAGGCTAGACAGTTTTTAAAAGACAAGCCAGAAATTATAGAATTCATTTAAGATAACTAAATATGACAAGATAAAGAGAACAATACAAAGACATAAAAGTATGGAAGAAAACAAACTAATGTTGTGTTGGCATAAACTTAACCAGATTACCCATAAATTTGGTCTCTAAGGGGGTAAAATGTTGACAAATCATGTAAGCAGACAAAAATATGGTTTATTCATACATCCATCCCAAATGAAGAAATAAGACACATATGTAGATTCTTAAGCTAGTGATAAACATGGGCACAATTTCATTCAAACTCTTTAAAGAAAGTGCAGGCTTATCCACCATTAAAAGCTTGCATATAACCAGGTGTTCATAAATGCATTATCCACCAAAATATACCTAGAACATTCAAATCCCATCAGCACAAAAATTAAAATATGCTCCCAAACATAGAATTTCCAAGCTTCAAGCCCAGGGTGTCATTAAATATTCCCATAAACCCAAATAAGTCAAGTATGGTTGACATTGAAATCTCAAAAATGTTTCAATCATATTGACAACTGTCATGCTAAACATCCTTTTCATTACTCAAAAACTAGAATAATCGAATAATCAAAGAGATAAACCAACAACTTCTACAAAACATCATATTACCAAATTTGCAAACAAATACAATCATTTATTCAAATTACACAACTAATTAACCGACAGCATTAATTAAAACTCAAAAATTTCAGATTTAATAAAAACCCATATAAAAGTAGCAAAGAAAACGAACTTTGGAATGGGTTTTCTCTGTTATTGCGTACAATAATAATATCAAACCACAAAATTGAAAAAGTGAGTAAACTAAGCTATGTAGAATAGAAAATTTCAAAATTTTTGATTTGAAAATAAGTGGGTATATAATAACTTACCAGATATATATATATATATATATATCAATGTAAAGATTTGAGAGATTTTCCAGAAAGAAAAACAACCAGAAAAATCAATCGAAAGTTTGTTGTGTATAGGAAATATTTTTGAAAGCGAAATTGAAATTCGAGTGACAAATAATAGGTTGAGAGTTTGTGAGTTGTGTTAACACTTTGGAATTTTGAAGGAATGTGGGGGGGGCTCTCTGGTGTCGTCTTGTGTTGTGATGCGGTAGGCCTAGTAAAATATGATCTGATCTGTTAATTTAAAATAAATGTTTTTAATTGAAATTTTTAATTTAATTAATTAAATGGGCCGATTGAAGTAATTTTGTTAATTAAATGAGTATAATTAAGATTAAAATTTTAAATTTAACAAAAATTTGTATAATTTATTTAATTATTTGCGTTATTTTCAAGTGTCAATTAGTATAATTAGTACAATAATTACTTTTATATAATATTATCCACTTTTTAATAACAAATACGAAATAAATAATTCATAAATTATGAGTTTGAAATTTAGGCTTAAAGAATAAGATATAATCAACATTAAAATTATAGGATGAAAATAAAAATATTCTAAACGGATTAAGCCGGTCGAAACCAGATTAACTCAATTTGTTACACATCAAGTTAGGTGTGATTTTCATCTCAATTAACTAAACAGATTAGGTTCAGATTAAGGGGTTTCTGACCCACTTAAATATCATCCGAATACGAATCCAATCCTAGATGTGGATATACCCGTATTTTGATCGGTCTAAATGTTATACTAAAAATTCAATGATTTTTTATTTAAGAATAGGTTAGAAAAATTTAAAAGGTAAGAAAATTAATACTTTTTGTAGTCAATATCTATGACAAAGATGAAAATATAAGTCTAGTAAATTATGCTTTAAAAATTTTAACCCCTTAATTCAAGAAATAATTGGACTTTGAAAAATATAGACCAACTCTATTGTAAATTGAATATACTCAGTATCATTCTTGATAATTTTTGGGCTCTAAACAAAAAATAAAAAGAGCCCTTATATAATTAAAGGTTTGGTTATTTTTTCTCTAATTATGTTGTTCAGTAGTCGTCATGCGCTTATTAAGAAATTTAATGTTGTAAGTTCGATCCATACTATAAGTTACTTATGCAAATACTAATTTTTAATTATGAGGATATAAGTTAATTTGGGTCTCTTTATGAGCCGAGTAGGAAGTTACACTTTAAAATTAACTTCAAGAATGCTGTGAATTGTTACTTGTTTTTCAAATTGAAAGTAAGTTTTTTTTTTTTTTTTTTTTTTTCTATTAGAGCATTTTTCTTGTGGTTTATGGATGCTTTTCTCTCTTTAAAAGAAAAATCATTTACTTTATCACTCTCTTTTGCACTTTTGTAAGATACTCTTTTTTAAGTTATAGGCTAAGGAGGATGAATTTTTATTTATTAAATAAGATAGAGGGTGCAAAGTATTAATTAGTTTAAATAAGGGTAGTACAATTAGCATCTTTTCATATGGAATAATAAATAGTGTGTAATTTTTACTTTATTAAGAATGTAGGAGTTTAATTTAATAGAAGAATATATTATAAGTTTTAGGTTTTCTTGAAAAAAAAATGTGGTTCAATTTCCTTATTTTGTGTCTCTTAGGGGGGTGTTCCGCAAGAAGGCATGGGACATAGAATGGGGAACTTGGTGAAGGGATACTTCATGTTGGGGAATGGTCATGGGCAATGTTATTAGGTTTGGGATTTTACCTAGGATCGTTAAGGGGTAGAATTAAAATTAATAGAATTAGATCGTAGGATTCTATAAATATGCATTAATTTGCTTTGTATTATTGATCATCAATTATATTTGTTTTTTTTTAAGTTTTAAGGTGTAAGTAGAAATTAATTTGACTTTATATATTATGTTTTTTAAAAAATATATCTTTAATAATCATTTTTAAACATCAAATCAAAAAAAACTTGAATTTTATTAAGGTATTGATATAATTATTTTAAATATATATTTAATATTTATACCTAAGTGAAATATGTATTATATGAATATTTTACTATTGAAACTACCCATATAAGATCGAATCTTTGGATCGTAGGAAGTAGAATCTTGAGGGGTGTAAGTAATTTAGTGAAAAATGAACACCGAACCAAACCAATTCGAATAAGTAATTTGATTTGACTATATTTTAAATTGGTTTGGTTTGGATTGAATTTTTATTATAATTCGGTGTTCGATTTGGACTCGGTCTGGGGTCCAACAAAACCGAAAAACTGAAAAAACCGAAATGTTAAAGGCATGTTAAATCTTCCATTTGATTTGTTTGAATTTTTTCCCTTAATTTTAGGTTTTTGTTAAAAGTTTTTTACTTGTTCAAATTAAGAATCCTAAAATTATTAATATCTATTTAGGAGCTTTAGAAAGAATAATTTTGAAACAATACATGCAAATTTGATTTTCGGTGCAAAATATACAATTTGGTCTATTCGGTTGAATTTGGAGTGGTATTTTAAAATTCGGTTCGGTTCAATTTGGATTATAAATATTATAATTTTGATTTGGATTTGGACTGAAAATATCAAAATTGAATTTTATTCGGTTTGATTTGGATTTGTATTGAATTCAAACCAAAAACCAACCTTTCACCCCTAAGAACCGTGTTATGATTCTACCACCTAAATTCTTGAGCTAAATAGAATTGCACGATTTTACCACCGATTGCTTATTTTTTGGATTGTAAGATCGTAGAATCGTATATTAGAATCAGGATTCTGATAATTATGTATTGAAGTAGTCTAAACACCTCTATAAGGTTGCAACTACTAGTTACACCTTTATATTGATGAAGAAGCTATAGTTTTGTAGTTGTTGGGATGAGAAAATGTAACCAATTTCACAGGGAAAAAAAATGAGTCTTACCTTGTATGTCCAGCATATAAAAGTTGCAATAAGAGTTTAACAGCAAAGTTATTGTCATAAGTGGTGATTTTAGACAAGTTTTGCAAAAAATTACAAAAATAATTTCAAAAAAATGTCAGAAGTGGGATTTGAACCCACGCCCTCTCTCGAAGACCAGAACTTGAGTCTGGCGCCTTAGACCACTCGGCCATCCTGACGAACTTGCTGATTAAATCCAACAAGTTTTTATTTCTAAAACATAAGTGAGATATCAAATGCTTGTACGAATACTGATTATTTGTTACAATATGTAGTTGCAATTTATTTGTTTTAATTTAGAACTCAAAATTGAGAGTATTAATTTTAGATTTTTAGTATAGTAATTCTCTCACCGCTATGAATTAATATACAAAAATAAATTTTATTGTTAATATTTATCAAAAGCGTACCATTAAATTGAACATGCTCTATATGTTGTGCGACAGCGGAAGCAAAGATCGAAAACAATAAAGATTCAAACAAACAATAAAGAAAATCACACCGAAAAATTAACGTGGTTCACTATCAACGTGATAGCCACATCCACCGGCACCGAGAATAAACTTTTCACTATAAACCAGGAGATTACAAGATGAACACGAGAAACCACAACAATGGCTTTCCAAGCTTTTCCTCACTTTGTGTTTTGCATTGCATCTTCTTCTAATTCTAATTACATGGGGCCTTTATATAGTATACCTCATGATAAAAAGAAATTAGGGTTAAGAAAATACAAAAACCGTTAAATACTAAGAGTAACCGGGCAAAAAATGTGCCAAGAAACCGCCATTACACGAGTCGTGTAAAACTACGCGAGCCACGAAGTGGAAACAGAAGCAGCTCCGCGCCCCGCGGAGGTCTTCTTCGTCCCATATGATGACTTGTTCAAGTCACTATATTTCAACAATCTCCACCTTAACGAGAACACGTAATCAACCACTACCTCATCAAACCATAGTGAAGCAAAACCATTCTCAAGCCAAACCCGATGCAAAGCTCAAGCATAAGCCATACATCCCGACAAGTCTCCAACCAAGACCCATCCCGATAAGTCTTCAACTAAGACCCATCACATACTCGTTTCCAAGTATAACAACTCATAGCGCTCAACTAGCATCACAAGTTCACTCATAATGCTCCATCTGCATCACGAGTACACGAGGCTAGCTCCACCTTGAGGTTGTGCACACCTCCACCTGTGAGCTCCCTCACACCGCCCCTAGGGGCCTATGCTAATGAATCCAGCATAGTAAAGAATTTACTAGGACTGTCAGACCATCCTACCTTCTTTACCTCTATCTTCATGTACGTGCATTCCAAATTAAATCTGACCACACTGTGCTACTCCTGAACATCAAGTACCTGATCACTAAACACACAATCGTAGTACACAAAAGCCAACCAAGGTTGATCACAAAGAACCATCACCGATATCAAGACATAATCAAACTTAGCGAACACAACCCAAGCTTCAACCGATGTAACAAAGCAATTAGTATCATTCCCATACATAAGAAACACAACAGCTGATCCAAGAAAAACGTAGAGAGAACAAATCTCTACCTGCCAATGCCCCCACCCAGGTTGAGTCACAAACCTACAAATGACACTTCTAGCATGCGCAAAACAAGTACACATCACAGCATACTTCAAACACCGAACCATTACTCTAGACATGTAGACCGACTTAGTCTCAAAATGAGGTGATGTAATTAAGCTAAGTAACACTATCAGTCCATACAACAGTTCCCACACTCTGCTCATACGTAAAGTCATAGCAAGCCACTGCGCCCGCTCACTATACTTTACTACGTGCTCATAAGTTGGTGCTCCAAGTGACTCCACAAAATTGGCTACCAACCTTGCCAATCCCACAAGGTTCAATGCATAACCTTCCACACTTATAGCAACCAAACAAACACTCCCTACAGCCAACCTATTAGACTTCTCGAGAACACATATAGGCTTTTCTTGAAACCCTTTAGATCGGCGGAATGTTCCCTGTACTGACTCCTTTAAACTATCCACAAAGATAAAGATAACACCAGAAATCACAGTCAGAGAGATACCTGGGGTAGCATCAACATCATCAATCTGGAGTCGAACAGAAATGGATGAGGAGTTAATCTCATACTCCACCTCAAACTTGGTACCACTATCACCATAACCAGCTGCTGCAAAATACACAACAACACACCAAAGCCCTAACAAGACTCCAAATATGAGATAGCACGGTACCCTTCTGAGCCACACCACACACATACTGGGCACCTCTAATCCCATGTGTAAACCTCAATCGAACAAACTAATCCAGTATCTATTCAACAACCAAGTACCAGAGAGCATGCATAAGACTCTCCCTAACAAGGTCCAATTTGCTATTCCTGTAACACCGTCCTGCAATGGTGTTATCCTATAGGTATGATGCCACAAAATACCTAAAACACAGAACATAACAAATCCACAAAATGAACTATCCAAATGTAGCCAACTAACCATCTTACCATACAAGTGATCATGAGCTTCAATGCTAAGCTCACACCCGTGTTTAAACCCAAACACACAATGCTTGTCTTCCTAAGGTAGGCGTCCTTGACACTTGTAAGACAATTCTCAATGGACAATTCCAGCCCTCTACTTTCACCCATATGACCATGACTATCATAAATTGTCATCTCTTGGTGACAAGTAGAAGCACTAACTGCAGAACTAGGCAGCGTAACACCCTGAAAGACATACAGGGATTTCACCTTGATACCCGTAAGTATCAAATCCGAACCCTTAAAGACACTCACTTCCCCATTAGTGAGTTTTACGCGCCCCGCGGACATGAAGCAGAGACAGCTCTGCGCCCCGCGGAGTTCTACGCGACTCGCAGAGGTCTTCTTCGTCCCATATGATACTTGTTCGAGTCACTATATTTCAACACTATATAACTTCTTCTTTACAATACTTCATTAATGTCTAATAGTATTTTAAGTTGTAATAGATACAATGAAAGAAAAAATAATTATAGTAGAATAAATATGATTATAAATGAGGGAGGGATGCGACCTATTATCATGTAAGTATATTGTTGAATTCTGATATTATGTTTAAGTTTATATTAATATTATTTTACTAATTTATTAATTTTTGATAAAAATTGATTTTTTTTTTTTTTAAATTTATAAAGATCAATTCATTGTAATTCGATGGATTTAACAAAGGGTAAGAAGGATACAAATGGGGTTGGAAAGGCAAAAGGTTTGGCATAATATAGGGTTTAAGAGAAAGGACACAATTAGGTGCAATGATAGTGTTGATTAATGAGAAAAGGGAAGAGTCAAGAGAGGAAAACAATTAACAAAGTTGGACAAAAATTCACCTCATGCCATCAATGAATATTGAATCGTTGCAACAAATAAATTTGTTACTTCTATGTTTCATACTAAAATGTTTCAATCTTAAAACAACTTAAATAATAAAATAAAAACTTATAGCAATACATAAAAAGGAGTGATAAAATAATTAATAATATACTTTAAAAATGGTTGATCATAATCTATAATAGTTTAGATCATATTTGAACGACCTATTCAATTTGATTTCGCATTAATTCAAACGACTTGTATTTCTCATTAAAATTACTTTAATTTTTTTTAATCAAAATTTGCTTTTAAACTCGATTAAATTATAGATCAACAGGATCTTTTTAAGTAAATCATATATGATAGTACATATATTGAAGCTAAATTTTGCAAAGCTATAGTTTAATCTCATTAATGTGGATTATGGGCTAGACTAGCGAGTAAGAGTTTTACTTTCACTATTGGAATAGCTGATAAGAATTTAATTTTTACCATGTAGAATTATCTTATTTTCTTCACAAATTTGATGGTATTAATTGTTTTGGAAAGCTAATGTAATTTTAGTGGAATATCTCTTAACTAACTTAATGGTCATGCTTATTCTCCTTCAACAATCTCACAGACTTCATTTCAATGCATTACCATTTTAAAATATGGTATTAATGAAAAATTGTTAGCAAAAAAAAAACTTTTAATGATCAAGGTTTCATTATCATGGGAATGACATGTATGTATCGTGGAAATTTGCACTACAAATCATTTTATTATCACCAGTTAGCATCAATAATCAAATGAACCGTTATTACTCGTAGGGATTGTCTAACCTATCTAAAAAAAGTCCGCTACCCATTTTCATATCACAAATTTTCAAATGGACAGTCTTACGGTGAGACCATTTTTATTAAATTAACCTAATATACACATATAGTCTTAAACTAATCACTTATAATTTTAAAGTGACACTTATAATCTTAAGGGGTGTTTGGTATAAACTTTTTAATATCAAGTAAGGGATTCAATTATTATTACTCCATATTTTTTGTTTGGTATAATATTAGGTTAACCCAAAGCTTTTCTCAAAGGTAATAGATATCCTTATTTTGTTACCACCCATTTATGTCTAGTAACAAATTCTTTTTCTATAATATCAAGTAAGTATTTTCCTTATATTTATATATCAAACAACATATAACTACAACCCATACCTTTACCCTTACTCCTCTTTATCATTTTCCTTTTCATTACGTTTTCAATTAGTCTCTTGAGAGGCTGTCTATTTGAGAAACATATCTCAAGCCTAACCCATTACAAAATTAATGTCTACTTACCGTATTCTTAATGCCTACTTGCATTATCCTTAATGCTTACTTGTCGTATCCTTAATGCCTACTATCAATATCTTAAATGTCTACTTACATCATTTTAAATGCCTAGTTACAATATTTTAAAAAATATATAATGAGCCGGCCCAATTAAAAATAACTTTTTAAAGATATCGTTTCTCACAAAAAATTGTATTATATTTTATATTCCCATACCAAATGCCCATTATAGTTATCAAATCTTAAAATAATTACTTTAACACAAATAAGTCATAGCGGGTTTTATAGGAAGACTTTTTGTATCCATACGGCGCTAAACAAAGAAGAGGGTAGTTTTGTCATATCCGAAAATACTCCAAGTTTTTGGTTTTTCCTCAATCAGCCCAGCCCCTTAAAAAGACTCATAAATCACTCCATCTGCCCATTTCTCCCCAACTAGTTCTCGTAATCGTAGTATATTTCGCAGTCCGAACTCGAATTCAAAGAAGGGGAATTTCGTTTCAAGGAGGGAAAACTAAAAATTTCCAAATTTTATAATCAGAAAAACAAAGAAAAGAAGGGGAAAATGTCAGGCAAAGGTGCAAAGGGTTTGATTACCGGAAAATCGTCGGCAAATAAGGACAAAGATAAGAAAGCTCCTACTTCCCGCTCTTCTCGTGCTGGTCTTCAGGTTATTTTCCTTGTTAATTTTGATGGGTTTTTTGTTCACTCTTTTATTCTGTTTGCTTTGTTGTTTTTGAAATCAAATTGGTAGATCTACATTTTTTTAGATGTGTTAATATGATATAATCATGCTGGGTTTTGTTTTCCCATTAAAATTCACTTGGGTTCTTGTTTTCTCATTGAACCTCACTTGGGTTTTTGTTTTCTTGTTTGAATTCGCTTGGGTTTTTGTTGGTTGATTGAAAAGTGTCAGAATTTGTGTTATATTTGAATTGTTTGTTGATTTCCCTCTTTTTAGATATATGTTGACTTTCGTTTGTTTACTTGCTATACGGATAGGTTCTTTTGTTTACTGTTTTACTGGTTTTTGGCAAATCTGGATATTATATGATGTATACTGAGGTGGAATAATTGGAGCATACAAGTTCAATAATTGGGAAATATGGGCTTTGTTTAGGCTACGGTTTAGGAATGATTTGTGGTTAGTGATGAGATTTCAAAGTGAGGATAAAGGAGCAAGAGGGGAGTGTTGTGAGAAATCAAGTGGAATAAGGGTTGGAAACATAGTGCAAAAATAAGGCAGCAGTGTATTGTATCAAAGGTTTCCAAATTTACCGAACCAATATTCCTATACGAGTAGATCTCATATCCACATAAAAACAATGTACATGATTTATAATATAAGGATTCTGAGTAACGGAATGTGATTAAGTGAAGTAGAGAATAGGGAATATGAACTTGTGAATGGAAGATTAAGGAAGGGTGCACAATAAAATTTTATGGACCAAGTCTTTATTAAACATTTACAAGTATAACTCGCATAGTGTAAAGGATGTAAAAAATCGTATTTTAGACCGTTTCAAGTGATATTTTATGGTTTAGGCCGATATTAGGCCGTTATCGCATTACGTTTGTTGACGCATCACTGTGTCTGCTACGTCAACCGCGATCGTTATCACATTTTTGCGCTATTGTTGGAATCTTTTAGGGATGTAGATGAATTAGTTGATAAAAACACAAGTCCACAACTAATGCAAATATACGCGTGGAATGATAGTGAAAGAAAGATAATTTGGCAACCTTTAATCCATAGTGACAAAGACACATCACATCAAAAATCAAAGGCTCTGAAGATCAGAATTCATACACCACTATGAATGAGCAAAAGAACTATCCTAACGTCAATTTTAATCCAAGAACCAACGATAAATACAAGTATATAAGCAAAGCATGATTTTCATAAATTTTCAACTTATTTCGCATTCATTCACACATTGCATATTTATAAAAGGAACTTAGAAGAAAATGAAAACATCAACGATGAACTATTCCTGTGCACATACATCTTGGAGGTTCTCTCATTGAGTGTAACTTCTCTTAAAGATGCTATGCTACTTCCTCTAATTTCAAATGTTAGGAGGGAAAAAAACAAATTTGAATTCTTGAAGTTTGCACGCCATTCATGAAGCAATCTTGAATTTGAATCTTTTGGAGGGAAACTTCCCGTGGCGTTTTCATATTACTTAGGTGGGAATTAATTATTTTTTCTTTGAATGAGTTACATGTCTAAAACACACTCTAATACCTCTTTTGGTTTCCTTAACTTTTTTTTTTTATTGTGTATCTTTTGTAACTTCCTTGATTCTTTAATTATTTGGGTAGAAAAACTTCCTTACATTCTTAATGTAGTTTACGTTCACCTTGTAACTTCTTCCATGCTTATAAGACACACCCTTTTTAAAACCAAAATATGATGGGATCAATTTGTATTGCAATTATCTTGGGAGGGCAATTGAGCTATATTATTGGTCGAGCTAGTTCATCTTGAGCTTGGGACATGCCATATCCATTTTTTTTACTCTGTTAAATTTTAGTTTGGTTTTGAGAATAATTAGACAAAAAGTTTGGGGATGATACGAAGTGAAATGTGTGGATGAGAACTAGTGACCTTGTCGGATAATTTTCGAAAATGGAAATGTAGCATACTCAGTTGGAGGGACACAATTAGAAAATGTAACAATTTTAGCGGAACAAAGGATGTAAATTTGAAAAAGTATGTGCTTGAACCTCTTGCACTCGCTATGTTTTTCATACCCTTTGGGAAAATTTGTTTTTATAAAGTTAGTTTCCTTTCAAGTGAGGGTGATGAGATAGAAGATAGGTTGGATACAATACAAGTAGAAACAAGAAATAAGGTGGGTGCATTATTCTGGATTTGAGTTAGTAATTTAATAACTTGGCTACATTTTTGGTTATTTACATACAAATTTAGATAGGATTTACTATCCAGTAGTCATATGGCAGTTTTTAGCCTTAACAATGATGCTGTCATGCTAGTTACTATTCAGCAATCAGCATTCTGCCGCAAGTACATGAGCTACTTTTTCAGTCTAGTGATTGAAGCACCGAAGAAGGGTTTTTGTAATTTAGGTGGGGGTTATCTGCCGATGTTGATCACTGAAGAAGGGTTTTTGTAATTTAGGTGGGGTTATCTGCCGATGTTGATCATTTTATAAATCAAAATGATGTATAATTATGGTTTTACAGGTTTGGACACCACATTAAGAAGGGTAGGGAGGGAGGTGAATGGCAAACCTCTTGTCGATTAAAAGGAAAGGGAGGATATGTGCAGTTTTTTTTTCAAGCCATAGTTGGAACTGGAACTTGAAAGTTGCATTTTGACAACCACACTATCAAAATAAACACACATAATCTTCTTTGATTTCAGTTTCCTTTTAACTTTTTCCTATATCTTGAGGGTTTTATTTTTCAAAACTCAAAACAATTTCCCTCATTTTCGTGACCTCTATTTTATTATCTAAATTAATGTACATTGTACCCTTATGCTCCTCTTTGCCATTTGGCTAGTTCACCTATCTTGTGGAGCGTTATTATAGCTGTTAAACATGATAGATATTCTGAATAGAAGGAGCCAAGTTTGAGTGGATTTACAATTCTGGTTTTGTTCTATGGTCGGTTGCTCTCTTTGTAGAGTAGATGTTCTTGACGTCCCGCCTTAATTTTCTTATTGGTCAGTTGTTGGTACTAAATCATGCCCTTTTTCTGGTGAAGCAGAAAAAAATTGTCAAAATATTAAGTCATGGGGGTGGGTGTTCGTGAGATCAGATGTTGTTTATGTCTTTCATTGATGAGATTTGTTATTGCATTTTGAGCTGAAATAATTGATAAAGATCAGTTTGTTGTGGAATCCCCTGCCTCAGTTCATACCATTAACTTTTTAGAGGTATTTGCTTAGACTGATATTCCGGACACTAACAACTGAATTCCTGTTTATTTTAAACTTAATAAATATTGCATAAGATGATCAAATTTCTGATGTTACAGCTTCAGTGAGCTAATAGAAATCTGTTTGCTGAGATAAGAACTTAGCATCTTACTGATACATGTGCAGTTTCCTGTGGGTCGTGTTCACCGTCTGCTCAAGACTAGGGTTACCGCCAATGGGAGAGTTGGTGCAACAGCTGCTGTCTATACTGCAGCCATACTCGAGTACCTGACCGCAGAAGTATTGGAGCTTGCAGGAAATGCTAGTAAGGATCTGAAGGTGAAGCGTATCACTCCTAGGCATCTGCAGCTGGCCATCCGTGGAGACGAGGAACTCGATACACTGATCAAAGGAACCATTGCTGGTGGTGGAGTTATTCCTCACATTCACAAATCTCTTATCAACAAGTCCTCCAAGGAATAGAGCTTCTATTGTGATCATCGATCTGGTGTTAGATTTTTGCATTTTCGTGTAGAACTCTCAAGAAAAAAACGTGTTGCAGAGAAATAACTAAATGCTGACAGAAAACAATATCGTGTAGATGCCCCTTTGTTTGATTTAGTCATTATGTTACTAATGTGCCTCGTAGTCGGTGATTACATATTGTGCATTATTCGCTTAGTTCAGTTTACTTTTATGAAATTATGATATTGAGACTATGTTCGTATGGTTGGTTGAGTTATGTTTGCCATGAATCAGTTTCCCTGTCGTATTTGTGTTTGTCTCCTTGAAGGGGATGGGTTATTTGCAGAAGTTTTAGTGACCTATGAATAGCAGCAGGAGTATCGGGTACTGGTTCATTGGCTGACGCCATATCTGGGGCAGTGCCAGCAGCAACGATGGTTGCTTGAGATCCATCAGAAACATGATAAGAAGGCGAAGTTACGACTTACGACGACCTTATTAGCCTGAGCTTTGGTCTGTTTCCACGACCAGATCACGATAGCAAAAGCTCCTGTTTTGTTTTGTGCTATTTTTCTTCCCTTTCCCAAAAATAAATAATTGACTCGTCTCAAATGTGTGTAGAAGTAGTGAATCAAACGATAGGTAGTAAAGGGCAAGAAGGATAAAAGTGGGGCATGGACAAACAAAATGCTTGAAGAGAGGATGTGAGGCACAATGATATAATGGTTAATGATCAATGCCAATAATGATTGATGAACAAAATTTCAACTTTAGCCAATAATGATCAATACCTGTGTATTTCGCTTAAAAGTAACTATGATTAGTGTCTAGGGAGGGAAGAGAGGCGGCAACTTATAGGTTATACTTTAAAAGAGGATGCGGCTAAAGAATCTCTCAGCTTGAAAAAGATCCTTACAAAAATCTCTGAAAAAAGCAGTTTTTGCAACGAAAAGGAAAAAATCTTCAACTTTGATATGTATTATAAATGAGCGAGGGTGAGAGATCATCTCAATAAGAAGTTTATATATTCTAATAATTTGTATTACTATTTATTAGATGACTTACCCATATATAAAACGCGTTTTATGATTAGACCATCTCATAAAAAATTGTGATCATAAATATTTCTAAGTTAGACAAAAACAATTTCAATTGAACAAAAACTAGTATTAGGAGCTGTACTTCAAAAGGTACGATTCATTCAATACGAATCGAATTTTGTTCATGATGGTTATTTGAATTTTCAATCAACTTAAACATCAAGTCTTGTATAAGACCGTCTCATCATGAGATGAGTCTATACAAATAACCTCTTTAAAGATTTTTTTAAAAAAATTTAGTAAATTGAAATGTAGCTGAACATGACATACTTTATAGCTATTTCTTATAATTTTTTTAAATAAAATATTAGGTCAGTCCATATTAAGTCGTCTTACGGTGAGATGATCTTAATGAAGAATTTGTCGTTAAATAATTACATTCATCTTTAAAACCACCATTTTTTTTATAGAATAGGCTAAGAAAAAGTCGATCAGAAAACCTAAATTTGGTATGAAGAATATGATACTTACCGCAATTAGTCTCTTGAGAGACCGTCTCTTTGAGAGACGCATCTCAAGCCCAGCCCATTAAAAATTGATACTTACTTACCATATTCTTAATGCCTACTTACATTATCCTTGCTGCTTACTTACCGTATCCTTAATATCTACTTTTAATATTTTAAATGTCTACTTACATCATTCTTAAAGCCTACTTATAATATTTTAAAAAATATATAATAAGCCGATTCAATTAGAGATGGTCTCTCAAACACAACGTATTTCGCTACAAATTGTGCATGTAAAATTGGGCTCTCAAATTTTGCAAAGTTTAATGTCTCAAACACAAAGGGTAGTTTTGTCATTCTAATGACATCTGAAAATGCCCCAAATAAGTAGGCAATATCATAAATCTCTTTATCTCAACTCCCTTCCCACTTCCCAGTACCCTCTCGTCATTAATAATACTTCTCGCATTCCGAACTCAAATTCAAAGGCAGGATTTTATTTTTAAGGAGGGAAAACTAAAATTTTCCAAATTTTATAATCAGAAAAACAAAGAAAAAGAAGGGGAAAATGTCAGGCAAAGGTGCAAAGGGTTTGATCACCGGAAAATCGTCGGCAAACAAGGACAAAGACAAGAAAGCTCCGACTTCCCGTTCTTCTCGTGCTGGTCTTCAGGTCTTTTTCTTTCTTGTAAATTTTATGGGGTTTCTTCTTCTTTTGTTATTCTTTTTGATACGTTTTTTGAAGTCCATTTGTAGATCTACGTTTGTTTAGTTGTGTTACATTGATTTAATCTTGTTGGTTTTTGTTTTATCCTTGAAACTCGCTTGGGTTTTTGTTTTTTCATTAAAAATCTCTTGGGTTTTGTTTATTTGATCGAGAAGTGTCAGCATTGTGTGTTATACTTGTAGATGTATATACTGTCATTTGTTTACTTGTTATATGGGTAGTCTGTGTTGTTCACTGTTGAGTGAAGTGGGTATGGGGCATAGTATTAAGTGAATAGCCCAGTAGGGAAACATCAAATGTACAATGGAAAATCAAGGAATGAATCCGTTGGAAGCTAGGATTAGAATTCTATATGACAAGGCTCTTAGGGAAATCAAGATTATATGACGGGGTTAGTTTGTATTTGAAATTATATTGGGGGGGCAATTGAGCATTAGTCATTGATCTTGCTAGTTTCCGCTTGAGCTTAGACATAGCACTTATGAATTCTCCTTTGTGAGATGATAAAAGGTTAATAAAGTGGTTTAGGTCTGAAAAAGTCTTTTCTTTCTACATACTATTCTGTTGCTCTGATATTTCTTAACTTACTTTTTTACTCTATTGATATTTGGTTTGGTTTTGAGGATAATTTGACAAAAAATGAAAAAGGATGAAATATGTGGATGATAACTAGTGGGGTAGTGCGTGATCATTTCCCAAAATAGATATGTAGCAAACACATTGGACAAATGGATTAAGGAAATGTTGCAATTCGAGTGGAACAAAGGGAGTAGAGATGAAAGTGTGCTTGAACTTCTTGCAGTGACTATTTTTTTCATGCCTTTGTGGAATTTGATCTCTATAAACTTAGTTTTACAATCAAGTGAGGATGACGAGATAGAAAATAAGTTGGGCTGTAACATTTTTTCCCAAAGACAAAGATATGGGACCGTTCTTTTAAATTGATTCATTGCCAAAACTACAAGTAGAAACAGGAAAAAAAAAAAAAAAAAGAAAAAGGTAAATTGTGTGTTGATTTTCTGGATTTGGGTTTAGTAATTTAGGAAGTTGGTGAAAATCTTGATCACTCACATAATCCCTTTACTTTGATGCTGTCATTTTCAGTTTTTAGCATTTATGTTGATGCTGTCATGCTGCTGACTTGTCAGCACCAATCGTGTGAGCTACAATTTTCAGCATAGTGTTTAGAACATCTTTCATGATTTAGGTGGTGCTATCAGTGGATGTTAGTCTCTCCGTAAATGAAAAAGGTGTATAAATTATAGTTTTACAGGTTTTGCTACCAAATTAGTAAGTATGGGGAGGGGATAGGAGGGAGATGAACACGGATAGCAAACCTCTAGATAAAAGAAAGCAAAAGGGAAAATATGTGCAGGTTTTTTCAAGCCATAGTTGAAACTGGATATCATAATTTTTTCAATCCTTGCCTCCTGCTGCTTAACCATACACTGATGTGGTTCAGTATCAGCTCCAATCTTGAAATTTGCATTTTGACAACTCTATCATCAAATCAGATGCATAAAATCACCCTGCTTGTAGATCCTTAATAATTGATGATGAAAATGATAAGCGGCCCTAAATAGAAGCCAAGTCTGAAAGTATTTTGCAACTCTAGGTCTGTTTAATGGTTGGTTTTCTCTTTGTAGAGTAGACATTCCTGTCTTAATTTTCTACTGGCGTGTTTCCTTTTTGTTATCAAAATCACGCCTTTGTTTAGTGGAGCTGTCGGGAACATTGTCAAAATAACTATCTTGAAGTCAAGAGAATGGTGGTTATAAGATCAGATTTTAAGATGTTAATGTGTTTCATTTATAAGATTTGTTGTCGTATTTGAGCTGAATTAGTAGGTAAAGATCAGTTAATTTTGTTGTAAAATCCCCTCCTCGCAGTTCTACCCATTTAATTCTACTTTTCATTTAAATTTGCTACTTTTTCCATAATATAATCAAATTTTTGATGAAAAAGACTTAGGTTATATGTTCTTATTGGTTTATATGTAGTTTCCTGTGGGTCGTGTTCACCGTCTGCTCAAGACTAGGGTTACTGCAAATGGAAGGGTTGGTGCAACAGCTGCTGTCTATACTGCAGCGATACTCGAGTACCTGACGGCAGAAGTATTGGAGCTTGCAGGAAACGCTAGTAAGGATCTGAAGGTGAAGCGTATCACTCCTAGGCATCTGCAGCTGGCTATCCGTGGTGACGAGGAACTCGATACACTGATCAAAGGAACCATTGCTGGTGGTGGAGTTATTCCTCACATTCACAAATCTCTTATCAACAAGTCCTCCAAAGATTAGATCTTCTGGTGTTCGATTTCTGCATTTTCATGCATAACCCTCCAGAAAAAACGTGTTGCAGAGAAAAAAACTTGATGCTGACAGAAACCCGTTTGTGAGTAGATGCCCTTTTGTATGTGTTTAATAGTATTTTTAGACTTTAGTTTAAGATGTCATATTTCTCTATCTATTTAGTCTCAGATATCATATTGTCATTCGGTTGGTTCAGTATACTGTTATGAAGTATAATGTTGAGAATATGGTCGGTTGAGTTGTCGTTGCCATGTATCAGTTTCCCCGTCATTTTGTGTGCTGGTTACTGCAGTTTTACATGACAACAGCGACTTAATGCCCTATTTGGTTCTCAGTAGTACAGTATCATACTATCAGTCACTGGCTCGCTGCAGGCGGGATTTGATTAGGTATTTAGGTTCGATATCAATCAAGTGAGTGGGTTTCTTAAACAATCTTGCATTGACTAGTGTGTTGTCCGAGTCAAGAAGTAGATGGAGCTTCTTCATGTTGAAGAGCCGAAGCACGTTTGAAGAGATTGTTGCATTAAGTTTCACTATACTTCTCAATTTTTTAATTGAAATCAAAATTCAAAATTGATCAAAAAGTTATTTCTTAAAATTTTGGCAAATTGAAAATAGCTTGACGAAAAAGACGGCCGGAAAATGGTTTAAACATGACTGTTTTTTTGTTGAATTGTTATGTTTCACGTCATTCTTATATAGTTTAAGTCTTCAACAATTGTAATCAATTTTTCTGATTTTAAATAATACTATTTTTGTTCCATTATATTTATCATTGATAATGACATTTTTTATACAATATGTTAATTGGGTGCAAGTATTTCGGAATGAAGAAAGTATAAGGCTAAACTCTAGAGTTGAGGTCAATCAAATGGAAGGGTTCCATGGTCCATAAAGATGCTTTCGGGGGGGAATTAATACGTCATGTGGTTTAGTTCGATAGAAATAATAGCCTTCCACGAGAACCAAATGAAATTGTATTGAAATAATTTGGTCTAGTTCGATACAATATCTTAGTATTAAAAGCTAATACAAAACTAAATAAAGTGATATTACATTAACAATTCGACATCATACAAAACTAGTTTTTCTGATCAGCTTCGTGTATCAATCACAAAAAAACTGGTCTGTATGATATGGAATTAGAATTCAGGTTACGTAGAATAACACAACCTAGATTTTAGTTAGATTACGATTTAGAAAATTAGACCATCATTTGTACAACTATAAATTCAACAAACTTTAATTAATATCTCCATTAACAACTGACTAAAAGATCATTAGTTTGAGCCTTTTCTTAACACCTCAAAGTAGGAACTGGGAAGCACATCTCAACTTTAGGACGTAAAAACAAAAAAATTCAACAAAAAGGTCAATAATTACAAACTGAACGTCAAAGAACAATACACTGCAATAAATTCAGGAAAAGATGAACAAAATTTTCTTTAAACTCTAGGACTGTAAAATGATGTGTACAACTTCCGTCATTGTCTAACCCTTTGGTAGCCAACAACTAACAACCAACAACCAACAACAATCTTACACCTTAACAACCTTCTAATTAAAAATATTTCAAAAAAACATCAAGAATTTACATAGAGCTCCACCAATAACTACGACTCCTTCGAGTTTAAAGTGAAGTTCAAACCTTGTTATACTACAATCGAGGAAAGAGGAACACACTTCAGTACTTCACTGTCAATGCTGAAGGCAGGCTGCCCAAAGGAAGAGGATTATCCTCCAAATCAATGCTGACACTGTGTTTGGATACAAGGATTTTTAGAAAAGGATTGTAGGACAGTGAATGTTCTTCCATTTTCCTTCATGAGATTATGGATGTGCGAAATGGAGGAGGAAAACCAGATAATCCAATTTCTTTTCCTTTAGGATACACCAAGTTCTTCTGAATTTGGAAAAAATAGGAGTGAAAACATAAGATCACTTTTTCCTCACCTCAACTTCTCAAAGTTCCTTCTTCGCAATTGCTACTAGCAAGTGAAAAATTTGCCCATGGACCTACCCTTTGAGTCCCACATAGAACTTGGCAAATGAAAGGAGACACAGCTGCAAGCAAAGCCTTGGGGCATTCCTCGTGTGGGAGATGGCCACATCCTGATATCGCAACTAATCTCTGTAGAAGTAAAAGGCAAATTAAGCATCTATTCAAGCATGTCCTTAACACATTTTGTAATTGAAACAAAAGCTAAAGTTTCTAAAAGGAGACTTAGAACTACTTAAAGTATCAATTAAACGAAATCTTCCAGCTGTTTTGTCGAATTTTCAAGCACTTGTTCGGCTTATTCTCACAAATTTTGACTAAAAGCCTTCACAAATCACCTAAAGGGGGGAGGGGGGGAGGGGGGGGGGGGGGGGGGGGAGTGCTCAATCTATAGACTACCAACTCCCAAGTTACAACCCCACCACTTTGGACAGGGAATGTCGAAGCAGTTAAGAACACGGAACAAATAAAAGTATCTACATAGCTTTCTAAACAGCAAGGCAAACAAAATACTTACAGAATCTACAAATTTAGAAGCCATAGTTTGAGCAGATCTTAAAGGCACAAGTGCATCTTCAGCTCCAGTGACAACCAATATGGGCAAATCTTGGACTGCTTTCACCAGTGATGATGCTCTTTCCGATGGTAGAACTGTTTCACCAGAAAGCTTACCAATTTCATGTAGTGCCTCATCCCAACCTTCCACACACAGAGGTGCCTGATAGAAGACATCACACGTTAATAATTAATTTCATGTGAAAATGTTAGATTTTTCACAAAATGCAACTCTTTTATGTAGTGTTTGGTTACGAGTATTTCATTTCAAATTATGAATATCAATTATGAAATCATAAATGAAGAATTTGAGAATGACAAGGTTTGGGTAGTCATTCTCAAATTCTCAACTTTAATTACTTTAAAAACAATGGTGGAATTTGATCCAAATCCAAATTTGAGAATTTTTGATTTGCCAAACAATAAATTTGAGCCAATTCTAAATTTCCAAATGAAATTATTGTTACCATACATGGCATTATGGAATTATGGGCCTGACATTTGTCTATCAATATAACTTAACTATTCTAAAACAAAAAAAATTCACCCAAAAGTGCATATTTGTCATATTCTAATGAAAAAATTTCCCTCCAAAATCTAATGATGGTCGTCATTATTATCATATTTACTAATTTTGACTTTACTATCATCCATAACTACACTATTATTATTATTATTATCTATAATGATTATTATTTTAACTTCTCAAATATAACATTTAATACATTAGAAAATAAACTATAAATATCTTTCTAATAATTTTTTTATCATTTATAAAAACTTCTTGATTTCTTTCAATTAAAACATACATATAAAGGTTACTATTTAGTAGAACTATACAAGCTAAATCATACCTTGTACAGGTTCAAGACTTCTGTTGTCAGCTTGGTAGCATCATACCATGCACGCCGATTAACCACTTGTGTAATTTCTGTTCTGAGTAGTGGCTGAACTAACTGTTTCTTCCCCAATGAAGTACGCAAAAGTATTCTTGCAAAGGAAGGAACTACATCTCTGGAGAACTCTGCATTCAGCAAAACCACAGCATTGACAGCAACCTGACGGATCAGACAATTTCTGTTTAGGAGCATTCTAAAAAAGCTCTTACCGGAAAGCACAGCATAAAGCAGAGTTAAAAACGCTATTTGATCTAAATGTAATTGCTACAATCTTAACATAGCAATTGAACTTATTAAGCATCATTCTAGTGTGGCACAAAGAAAGGGCTCCTTCAGAAATGATAGAAGATTCAATATATAGGCAGTATTTTTAATTACTCCTATAAAATCAAACAAAATAAATATCAAGCTCCCCCAACACTTCCCCCATAAGAAAAATGGATGAAATGATGACAGTCCTATAACAGCAGCTAAAGTGCATTTTCCTAAACCCGAGCTTTTAGGAGTGAGAAATACTGCCATTTTGTAGAAGTTCTAAAACCCAGCGAAATGGAACTCATAACTTCAGTTTGAAAATTGAGTTTAACAAATCCACTTGGTATTGTATACCACTTCCAAATTTTTCAACCTTCCAATTTTGCAAGAATCTTCCAACAAGCCATGCTAAAAATGAACACAAAAAAATGTTTGCACTTGGTATTCCTTTACCCCCAAAAGAACATTTCACATGTTCTTAGATTAAGTGGACCAAAGCATTTGAAATTCACCAATCATATCTAATAATATTATAGGAGTCTAGATTCATACATAACTATTCAATAACTATAAAACAAACAGCTTTACTGAGCACCGTGAAGTCAAAATAAAGTTCAAACACAACTTGGTCAGATTATAATCACTATACTCCTCTTACTGGCTTAAAACCTTCTACTCTGCCAATTCAATTTTTCAAGCTATTGTATGCCACTTCCAAATTTTCCAACCTTCCAATTTTGCAATTAGTACATTTTAAGAATCATCCAACATTTATTTCAGAAGAACAGCAACAAATGATATTTGGCTAAACAGAAGCCTTTATAGATTCTAATTCGATCCGTCATGGATTAAAAAAACCTTCAATTATGCGCAATTCCTTCTTTCTGTGATCTTAATTTTTACCTATTGCACCAGGAAATTGGGACTTTGTCACTCCTGACATAATTGTACTTGTTCTGGAGAACCCAATTACACAAGTGGCTGATATTGCTGTTGCTCACAGCAGATCCAGAATACAACTAACATTTAAATATCATTTTAATATAGAACACAGGCAGCAGTTAAAAAACAACTACAATTTTGGTTTTTGTTCAACTGTGTGACAAGAAAGGTATAATATGCTATGAACGATGACAACAGCTAACTCTAGAAAACTTTTTTGAATAAAAGGTCAAAATTAGAAGTAACTATGGGACAAAAACATTAAAGAACATAGAACTAAGCGTCAGATAAGAATCAACTCAAACTATCCAAAGAACTAGCAAGTATTACATACATTTGCAGAACTCCCAGATATGTTTACTCTTTCTGCTGCCCTTAATGCAAGCAAGCCACCATCATCATGCCCAACAAGTATCACCGAAGAAAACCCCATTTCAGAACAAAATGAAATAAGTAGGTCCACCTGAAATAGAAACGAACATAGTGTCAACAAAAGACATTATATTTTTCAAGCTGAAAGATGCTGCGGATTAAAAAAGTTGAGATAACATCAAAAAAGAGACAGGTGACTTTACATGATACAAAAAAACATAGAAAGAAAATTTTATTTCAGCAAGCAATATATCAGGAAGAAAAAGTTAAATTTGCAAGGGTGAACCTATTACAGAAGAGATGGCATCCAGACATCCTGGTTCAGATACACAAAATTTACTATGCAACAATTGTGCCACGTCATATTTGACAGTTGGTACAAGGAGTCAACCACTTAATAAACAAGTCAAATTGCCACATCAAAACAGTCACATCATATTCAGCATTACTTTTCCCTTCTTCAATTGAAAGAAGATGAAGAACCCATTTTAAGACTCTTCTCTTTCACTTTCTCTCCCATCCCTACTAACTTTTCGGTTTTCTGAATTGTCATGTTTTAATTGGAAGGATGTACCATGTCATCATTGTACAAGTGGTACATATGCTGTATGAAAAATTTTCTAGTTCAGATAAAGGAGGAATGAGGATTAAATTAGAAAAAAAAAAAAAAGATCCAATACTTTTTACATGATAAAATAAAAGGGCTTTAGGATTAAGGCTTTGCCATTGTTGAGAAAGACTTGATAATACCATGCTCTTGCAGATAGATGAATTCCATTAATACATACTCCTCTGTCCCTTTTAATTTGCACCTCTTTTCATTTTTGTTTGTCCCACTCATTTTGCACCTTTTCTTTTTTTGGCAATCACCCCACTTTTTTTCTTTAAATCTTATCCACAAACTTATTTTCTCTCTCCACCTTAACCACTCATTTCTATCATCCACTTGTTTTTTCGTCTTATCCTTCAACCAAATTTTACTTTCCACTAAATTTCACCTAATATAAGTTGGGTGCATTCTCATAGGGACGGAAGGACTATCTAGTGTTCATAATTTGAGAACTTCCTATCACAATGATATGCCACCAACCAAGCAGATATATGAAGTGCTCAAAAATCATAAATTGAGAGTCACACTACAAAACTAGCAAAGCAAACTCTGTACCTATAAAATCAGATATGGAAAGAACCATGGCTGGATATAAACAGGTAAACAAAATGTGCTATAAAAAATATGTTGGCATGCTTTTGAAAAAAGCTAGAAAGGTTGTACATTTAACAACCAGGTTTTGTAAAATTATTTCTTAAAAAAAGAATAGCAAATGACAAATACAGAAAATTAAAATAGAAATGTTGCGGCAAGTGACAAAAATAACCACATAACAGAGTATAAGACTGGGTACTAAAGATGCAAAAGACGGCTCTCATTTCCATGTGAACATCCATATCAAGCCATCACAGATATATTAGCAAGTTTAAGACAAAAAAAAAAATCACCATGAAAATTAGCATGAGATAGGAAAGACAAAAGGCTGGGATAACACATTCAATACTCTATTTGCAAGTCATTCATTTACAGAAATCTGTATCAGTTAATAGAAGTTAGAACAAGAAGACAGCCTCAGTAAAACTTGTACCTGAGTATCAAGCCTGTAGGGATTCGGCAATTGTTTATTTTCCCAATGCTTCCTTTCTATCCTGGGAGTCAAACCCCACCCAGGACGATCAAATGCTGCTACAGGGCAACCTACTTGGCTTGCCAGTGTACTCATCACATGCCTCCATGAGAAAACTCCACCACCAAATCCATGCACCAGGACGATACCACACTCACCATTAGCCTCTATATCCAGTTTTAAAGGGCTCAAATCACATACATCATCCTTGTCATCCAGAGCATCAAGGCTGAATAGAGGAATTCCATCCGACGAAACAGAAGAACATCCCAAATTTTCTAGCAATGGGTCAAATAAAGAAGATGAATAGAATTGATTACTGTAGCTTCTTGACAGGTTATGTTGGGGTTTTGTTAGAGCACTCATAGGCCGATCTACTTTCACCCAATCAACGCACAGCTCGGGACTGCAGCTTCTACTGGGTTCGACGAAGGTTGTGGATGATAAGGAGCGAGGAGGAGAGCAAGGCATACTAATCTTATAATGCAGTGTAAACCCTCCACAAGTTGTGAATAGACTGTCAATCTCAGCAAGTAATCTGACCGGCAAGACACCTTCATAACGAGCAAGACCATAAAGTTTCCTCCTCGTCTCATTGTCACTTTTAGAGAGAGTCTTTGCTGTGGACGGGACAGGAGACCGTGGAAGCTTCTGATAGGAAGAAAGCAAACTTTTGCAGGACAGAACCTGCCAGCAAGATTATCACACTTCAGTATACAGCGGAAACTATCAAATTTTCAAACGTGTCAGTACTGCACCAGAATAATGCTTTGATAACAGCTACTACAGGAAGAAAATGACCCAATAAGCTGTTATTGTGGTCGGGAACAACAATATCAGACTCAATAAACAAAGTCCAAGATGGTCAAAAATAAACAGCAGAAGGATGAAACTACTGTAAGACCTACCATCTCCGGGTCAACACGATGAAATAGAAGCTTCCTCCTTGCCTTGCAGCAAATACGGTAGGCAATCACCATATGGCCAAGAGCAAGAACTACAGATGACAAAAACATAACAGGCATTCCCCAAGACTTTTTTAAATGGAGTATATGCCTTGATATAGAATGTGAAGCTTCACCTTCCATTGAGAAATTTGCAGAAAAAACACAGGCCTTCACTGATAGGAGGAGAACAGAAGAAAGGGAGCATAGTGTCACTATTCCAAGATATGGTCCATGAGAAAGAGCAGGAGCATCAGAGAGAGAATATACACCTGCCATGATGAATTAAGTCTCTTATTGATAGAAAATGAGTTTGTTCACATATATGTATATTGCATATAGTTCCACCCATCTTCCAAATATTTGTTTTTCCATCACCGGAGAAAATACTTGTGCTAATACATGAAATTGTCAATTTTCCTCTCCCGTGATTTAGTAAAAAGCCAATATACCATATGTGGTTTTGAATAAGAGATGAACAAAGACAGAAATAGGCTAGGAATGCCACAGTCACCACTACACATATTTAACCATAGATCCAGTCCAAATCTAAATGTCGAAATGGAACCTTTCAATCAAAACATGAATGCTGCATTATCCAAATTAGCCAATGAACACATACAGAATATGGACAAATAGCAGAATTCAACTCTTCTAACACAACAAAGAGCCAAAACAATCCCCACCATACCCCATTAAAGGCAACTAACCAACAAAACAAAAGAAACAAGAATATTAGGTTAGTAATAACAGGGAAAAAGTTCACATTTAAAGTACATGAAAAAAAAAATATGGCAACTAAAAATACAATTAGAGAACATTGAATATATGTTTAAAAAAGAATTGCAATCATGCTATATCCAACCTAATCCTCAAAAAACTATTTTATTTCTCATCCCTCTGGTCTTTCTTATTTCTTTTTCTTATTAAAAAAAAGCCCAGGAAAAAGGCGACTAGACTACACAGGTAACATGCATTCAAAGTTTCAAACACCAAAATGCACAATAAATTTCACAGGGCAGCTATTCTCCATTTCACCTTTATCCCAGCAATTAAATGCTGTAAACCAAGTCAATAATTGGAAAAAAGTATTAAATTCTAAGCAACCGACTAAAAACATACTCTTACAACGATATTACATTACCCCCAAGCCCCAATGCCAATAGCTGGCTCTCGCCTAGGCAGGATAAAGAGAGTGGGATACACACAACCATACGGGAAACATTAAATCTAAGTAGCAATAAATTAGAGAGAAAATAATGACATTAGACATACAAGTAATCAGGAGAGATCTGAGTACAGAAACGAGAGGGATATCAATAAGCGAGCTTTTGAAAGCGTATCGATGAAGATGTTGTTTAAAACCATAGCATCTAAAACAGGTGAAGCTGGAAACCAAAATACAAGGTACCAACACATCTCCAACGGCTACCAACAACGGCAAGCACTGTACCAATAATGACGCCACCATTGCTAACATGAAAAACACCGTTTTCAAACACCTCCGCAAACTCTCCATCCCCGCCATAAAATTTATAATATCTTCTCCACAGCAACAACAATAATTACTTAAACTACCAAAAAACAATATTAATCAACAATAAAGACTGGATTAATCAATTAATTAATTAACGAAAGAATTAAACGACCGCCTGGTTTATTATGGAGGATCGCGAGCGATCTGCGATCGTGAAGTAATCGAAACCCTAGCAGTGAAGAAAACCGTCAAAATCGAAATTGAAAAATAAGACGTGGAATTTCCCATTGACGGTCGTAATCAAAATGTAGATTGATGAATGAAAATTGCGAAATGAATATGAGAAGATTAAAGCTCCACCATAGCTAGGGTTTCGAAGGTTTGGTTTCTCTCTCTTTGGAAGAACAATGAAGGAAGGAGAAAGTGGAAAGGGAGAGAAACCGGTGATAGGGTAAATATACGGCGATGAAAGTGAGAGGATTTTCGGCGATGGTTTTTAAAATTTGATTTATTCAAAATTTAAAAAATAAAGTTTATTGTCTGTCTTCATTCTTCAACCGGTGTGGGCCCCACATTAACAGCATTGGTTATTGTGTTTGTATCCGCTTTATTAGAGCATGTCTGCTAGGCTAACCAATTTGGTGTTTACACTATTATTCTTTGTGAGAGTTTTAAAAGATTTTGGTAGGATTGCATTGAGATCTGCGTTTCAATTTTGTGGTTATTAATCTTTGCAAATTAGCACTACATAATACCCAATGAAATGCAAATAGTAGTATTGTCATGTGATTTTGAGGTCAAACAGAATTCTTAATCTACATAATCAGATTCGGCTATTTTTTAGACTCGTATCCGAATCTTTTAATTATTATTTAGATTCCGATGGGTCAAAAAATAGGGCTTACATCCGTCAAAACCAACTCGGTCCACGGATTCGGGTCAGGTCTAGGATCTGGGCTAGGTCTAAAGCCCGTTGACATCTTTATCTCTATTATCAGCCCTTTAATAATAGTTAAATGGAAATAGATTAATATTCTATCTTATTATCATACTTAATTTTGATCTCAGTCTCATGAACCAAGCATATCCAAAATTGAGGATTTTTAATTTCATTTCCATCATTTAATCCCTCCTACCAAAAATGTTCTTAGGATCTATATGTTACCGCTTTTTGTTTTTAGTTTTTAGTTATCAATTTTAATTATCAGTTTTCACTTTTTAATTATCAGTTTTAAAAATCATTATATAAATTTAACCAATTTATATTCATATAAGACATGTATTACATGACTATGAAAATAAAAAACATAAAAACATAGTAATACCAAAGAAAAACTTAAATAGTTAAATTACTAATAGAGGTAAAACAACCTCAACCTCTTATTCAAAACTAAATAAAATTCTTGAGTTCAACTAAAAAAAAAATTCTCAGTAAATTAAAAAAATAACTAGATAGTCTAAAAAATACTTGTAGCTTTCCACTCATTTTCGTGAAGGCTGCAAGACATTTAAATCACCTACAAGATGGTTTACTTTCAATCACAAAGAAAATTAATAGTTTTTGAGATTTGGTTATTGTTTTAGTATTTACTTCGTTACTTTCTCTCTTCTCCTCTCAACCACAAACATTAAGTCTTCTTAAAAGATGATAGCTTTTCTTTTGCACTCTTTTCATCTCATATGCATTCTCATTATTTTTCTATAATAATGAAAATGTATATATTAATATGTATTTGTTGGGACAATATAAACCATAAATAGTAAAATCAAAGAACAGAAGAAATGTCGATTTCTTGAGAGGTGACAGCAAATAATCCTTTGTCAAACAGACTCTAATCTTAGTTAACATACGTAGTACTTATACATTAAACAAAACCATAGGACTTTTAAGCCAGAATTAAAACGAAAAAAAACTTTAAACTAAGAGAAATACTTGACCATTTGAATTTGATTTTGCTTGTATCCACATTTCTCATAGAACACTCTGTTCTCAGCAGAACAATCAAGAATAACCTTGTAGCATCCCATTGAGTTTGCATGTTGAGTAAGGAACTCAACAACTTTCTTGCCAAAGTTCATCCCACGTGTGCTAGCATCCACGACTACATCTTCGATGTGGCCAACCTTGCCACAATTTCTGATAAATTTCTTCTCGATAAATACACTTCCCGTAGCTACGATCTTTCCTGTGTTACCATCTTCTATTACACATATAACATGATTATCTCCCTCCGATACAAGCTCTTCAAATCTGTCCTCAAAATCCTTGTCTGAGACTGAGTCACAAACTGTCAGTTGTTGTAACAGCTCTATGAAACCCTTCTTTTTGTCGGTGATCTCGAGCCTTCTAAGTATGTATTTCTCGTCATTGTTAAAATTGTCGGCTAGCATATCCTTGTCTGGAAAGTGTATCAAGGAAATGGAATGATATTATCAGCTGCATGTTATTTAAAAAAAATTGAGAGCTAAAACAATGAGGTCTATAAGAAAACTACGGACATATTTAAGTGGATGCTGTGTCATAAGAGAACATGATGGAACCAGTACAATAGAAACTTCACCTAACATGAGTAACCGAAAAAAGTGTCTCATACGAGCATGCAATTGACATTAACAACCATAATTGTAAAAACAACCTGTCCATTTTAAGACGAATTAATTAAACATACAAAATTCTGTATGACCAATAAAAAGGTATAGTAAACTAGTATACAAAATAAACGTCTATATTGAAACTCCAGCCATCAGTTCTATCTTCACTTTTCATCGAATAAGATACCCTGTCTAAGTACTCTGAAACTAAGCTTCTAGTTTCTAGACGCATAAGCCGGAATAAAACCATGAAACATATACACCTACGTTACCACTGGCACTTCAGTTGTTGATCTTCTCATCTGCTGTAGCTAAATAATCTAAAAACCATGGTGCAATGTCAATGGGAAAGAAAAACAAGAAAATATCTGAGTGATTAGATAAGAGAGAAAAAATATAATTAGAAAGGAAATAACAGATAGAATCAAGGAGTCAAAGAACGAAAATAAAAGACAGAAAGTCAGGAACTCAGCATCTGGATTCCTTTAAACCAATCGTATGGTGTAAAATCCTACTAAGAGACAACTTTTGAGCATGAATGGCCAACTGGTTAGAAGCGGGGCACAATGGAAGCTACATAAACAATTGGTTAGCAGTAGCTTGTAGGAATAAAGTAGCAACAATCAGTTATTGGAAATAAAGCACTGGTCAATTGACTTAAGAGAAGGTTGTAAAAGAAGGCAGTCAACTAGTTAGAGGGAAGATAAGAAAAGTAATCAAGTATATTGGTAACAAGCAGGCGAAAGAAATAAGGCTCTGGCATTGTTGTTAAGTAGACGAAAATAGGGAGGGGAACATAGAAAGAGTATTTGTTCTTTTGTTAATTTTATTTCATAGCTATTAGTTCCAAGAGAGATAAGTCACCTCGTGAAAGTGACTATTGCCTAGTTGTATTATTACAACAATCTTTTGATCATCAATACAAGTATTTTCCTCAAATAGCCATGGTCCCTGATTCATCAGCTTTTGTTGTTGAATCAACCTGAAAACATGACACCCTTACAACTATCAGGGTGAAACCTCTCCACGTGTCTAAAGGGCTAAACCACCAAATACCAATTTCGAACTTTTTTCCTTCAAGGTGTCACGTGGCAATGCCATACAGCTAAAAGCAGGCATTCAAAATATGCCGTCATTGCAGTGTTTGGGAATGAATCAAAGAAATGAACTATTTGAAAAAATAACTTGAAGACGCTAGGTTTACAGCAACAAATAACTTTTTGGTAAGTTGATGTCATGCAACAACTAATATAGAAATAATGCTTGAATAATAAGAAAGATTTTAACTGCAACTTTTTTATTTTCTGATGAACTATGGTATTAGCAAAAGCAAGAGCTTAATAATAAGGAGTTGGGAAGCAAAGAGCACAGAAAAATTCGAAAGATTTCTTCGGCCATTGAAATTGATAGAACAATTAACTACAGTAAAAAATACTAAGGAGTGCATGTCCAGGTATGTGCAACCAAATGTAAGCATTAGCGATGGCCGTGCAAAAAAACATAGCCCCTCCTATACTTCTCTAAAGTTTTGGTCACAGTATTCTAAATTTAGGCTTGTATTTAGCTAGTTCATATTACAAACACATCAATTCATCTTCATAACTCTATTCGATAACTCGTCATAAACCAATTCACATTCCAACTCAATGATAATCCTAATTAATAATCAATTCATCAGATACTAATCTATATTCCAATCCTCTTCATTACCCTAATTCATAATCAACATATCAAATACGATTTCACATTCCATCTATTTTCATATCTCCGATTCACAATCAACTTGTCAAACTTTTACAATCCAACTCAATATTACATCTTCAAAATCAATGTTGTTGATGATTGGTGACTCGAATCGAGTCTTGATCGTGGTTGTAGATGAATTGAAGTCGAACGTGTGAAGATGGAGGTCAGAAGCTAAGCGACGAGTCATGGCTTCCTCTTTGAAGTCGCATTTTTGGGTCAGATCTTTGTCACGAGTTATGGATTTTTGGGGACGACTCGTCGCTTTTTGCAGCGAGTCGTTGCTCACTGAAGACGACTCGTCGCTTTTGACGATTATGCGTTTCGTCTTATTTGCTAGTGGGTTTTGACGGTTACTTAGTTTTTTGGGCCGGTTTCTTTATAATTGTTAACCTAATTTCTTTTTATCAAGTAGCATACTATATAAACCCCTCTTGTAATTAGAATTAGGAGAGGATGCATGAAACAAAGTGAGGAAAACTAAGAGAGAAAAAGCTTGGAGAACCATTGTTGTGGCTTCTCGTTCATCTTGTAATTTCCCGGTTTAAAGTGAAAAGTTTATTCTCAGTGCAGGTGGATGTAGCTATGACATTGATAGTGAACCATGTTAATTTCTCGGTGTGATTTTTTTATTGTTTGTTTGAATCTTTATTGCTTTCCACTATTGTTTTCGATCTTTGCTTCCGTTGTCGCACAAGAATTGGCATCAAAAGCTCAGGTTTAATCCTAGGAAGAGTTTTTTTAGGGAAACAATGGTAGAAGATTCTACAATAAGGATTGAGAAATTTAATGGGAAGAATAGCTTTGGGCTATGGCCGATTAAGATGAAGGCGTTATTAAAGCAGATGCAGATTTGGCGTCCGTTGATCCCAAAGAGTGCGGCGTCTACGTCGAGATCTGGAGACGGATGGACTGATGAGAAGAGAAGGCTTATTCTACCATCTTACTAAGTCTTGATGATCATATCATCACGAAGGTTGCTTATCAGGAGAACACCGCAGATTTATGGTTAAAATTGAAGTCATTGTACATGACAAAATCTTTAACCAACAAATTGATACTGATACTGCGGTTGTTTAGCCTTAAGATGCAATCAGGTACGCCATTAAGGGATCATCTAGAAAATCTTAATTCTATTTTACTAGATTTGCGTAATTTTAGAAGTTAAGATAGATGATGAGGATGCAGCGTTAATATTTCTTGTTTCTCTACCGAATAGTTATGAGAACTTTGTGGAGTCTTTTGTGGTTGGCAAAGACTCGTTGACCCTAGACGAAGTGAAGGTAGCACTTTATACTAGGGAGTTGCGTCAAAAGGCGACGGGTGATAATGGTGATTATGGCAGTGGGTTAGTTGTTAGGTCGAGTAAAAATTCTAGAAAGAAAAATGGATCTAACAATAGTAACGGTGCTAGTACAAATGGGTCACTAGGAACATAATTTGTTATCACTGTAGGGAACCAGGACATTTTAGGTCTAAATGTCCAGAAATAAAGAATAAATCTCAGGCCACAGTAGTCGAAAATAAACAGAACAAGAGCTATGATTCGGAAAAATATTTAGCATTGATTAGTTGTGTTGAGTCTAGTGATTTGGTTGATAGCTGGATTCTTGATTCTGGTAGTTCGTTCCATATAAGTCCTCGTCGGGATTGATTTGATACTTATGAGTCTTGTTTTGGGGCTTCAGTTACGGTTGCTAACGGTATTCCATGTGAAATAGTAGATATTGGTTCCATGAGACTTCGGACTAGTGATAGGAGAAGGGTTACTTTGACTTAGGTGAGACATGTTCCTGCATTGGAGAAGAACTTGATATCGCTTGGGACCTTAGATAATTTTGGGTTTAAGGGTGAGTTTAGCAATGGGGAAATGAGTGTCTTTAAGGGTTCAGATTTGATACTTAGGGGTATCAAGGTGAAATCCCTATATGTCCTTCAGGGTGTTACGCTGCTTAGTTTTGTTATTAGGGCTTCTACTTGTCACCAGGAGATGACGGTTTGGGATAGGCATTGTCATATGGGTGAGAGTAGAGGGCTGGAATTGTCCATTAGGAATCGTCTTACATATGTCAAGGATGCTTACATTGAGGATGACAAGCATTGGGTGTTTGGGTTTAAACACGGGTGTGAGCTTAGCATTGAAGCTCATGATCACTTGTATGGTAAAATGGTTAATTGGCTACTTTTGGATAGTTCATTTTGTGGATTTGTTAAGTTTTGTGTTTTAGGTATATTGTGGCATCATACCTATGGGATAACACCATTGCAGAGCAGTGTTACAAGACTAACGAATCGAACCTTGTTAGGGGGAGTCATATGCATACTCTCTAGTACTTGGTTATTGAGTAGATACTGGATTAGTTTGTTCGATCGGGGTTTACACACGGGATTAGAGGTGACCAGTATGTGTGTAGTTTGGCTCAGTAGGGTTTCATGCTATCTCATGTTTGGAGTCTTGTTAGGGCTTTCGTGTACTGTGCTGTATTTTGCAGCTGTTGGTTATGGTGATAGTGGTACCGAGTTTGAGGTGGAGTATGAGGTTAACCCCTCATCCATTTCTGTTCGACCCCAGATTGATGGTGTTGACGCTGCCCCAGGTTTCTCTCTGACTGTATTTCTGATGCTATCTTTATCTCTGTGGATAGTTTAAAGGAGCCAGTACAAGGAAAATTCCGCTTATATAAAGGGTTTCAAGAAAAGCCTATATGTGTTATCGACAAGTCTGATAGGTTGGTTGTAGGGAGTGTTGTTTTGGTTGCTATAAGTGTGATAGGTTATGCATTGAACCTTGTGGGATTGGCAAAGTTGGTAGCCGCTTTTGTTGAGTCACTTGAACCTCCAACTTATGAGCACGTTGTAGAATACAGTGAGCAGGTGCAGTGGCTTGCTATGACTTTATGTATGAACAGAGTATGGGAACTATTGTACAGACTGGTAGTGTTACTTAGCTCATTTATATCACCTCATTTTGAGGCTAAGTCGGTCTACATGTCTAGAGTTACGGTTTGGTGTTTGAAGTATACTGTGATGTATACTTGTTTTGCGCAAGCTAGAAGTGTCATTTGCAGGTTTGTGACTCAACCTGAGTGGGGGTACTGGCAGGTAGAGATTGGTTCTCTCTATGGTTTGCTTGGATCAGCTATTGTGTTTCTTATGTACAGGAATGATGTTAGGTGCTTTGTTACACGGTTGAAGCTCGGGTTGTGTTCGTTGAGTTCGATTGTGTTATGATCTCGGTGGTGATTCTTTGTGATCAACCTTGGTTAGCTTTTGTGTACTATGATTGTTTGCTTAGCGATCAAGTACTTGATGTTCGGGAGAAGCACAGTATGGTTAGATTTCATTCGGAACGCACGTACATGAAGACAGAGGTAAAGGTAAATTCTTTACTATGTTGGATTCATTAGCATAAACCCTTAGGGGCGGTGTGAGGGAGCTCACAGGTGGAGGTGTGCACAACCTCAAGGTGGAAGTGTGCACAACCTCAAGGTGGAGCTTACCTCGTGGACTCGTGATGCAGGTGAAGCATTATGAGTGACTTGTAATGCTAGTTGAGCATTATGAGTGGTTATACTTAGAAACGAGTATGTGATGGGTCTTGGTTGAAGACTTGTCGGGATTTCAATGTTGTCCGGATCAATCCTCAACAATTAGTAACTACTATTCCCAATTTAACAACCAACAATCACTTCCATAGTCAACTAAAATCATCATCATTAATAATTATCACAACAATAACAAATCGACTAAGTCTTAAAATAACTTTTAAGGTTATTTAATCAATTATCACCAAAATATAGCATAAAACACACATCATTAGTAATTTCCTTTCTAAATCCAAACCCCAATCATTTCATGTTCAAAGATAATACTTTTAACCATTATCCATAGCAAGAATCAATAAACTAATTCACCACTATGATGTACATAAAAGCCCACACTATTACTAATTTCAACTCTAAATCAAACCCTAATTATTCCATATTCAAAGATAATACCTTTAACTATTTCTCATACTCAAATTCAATGAAACTAATACACAATCAAACAAAACTCATAAACATGGTACTATGGTAGATTCTAATTAGAAACAACAAATTAATCAATTAGGAAAATGAGGGATAGCTTACAATGGATGAAACCACAGAAAAAGGGGTGAAGAGACAAGTGATTTTTGGGATGGTGGTGACACACGGTGATGGGTATGACCGAGTACACGGTGTAGGCGGCACGTGGCAGCCGCTGCTGCTGGTTGTTGGGCAGGAAACGCAGCTGGTTGCTGCTGCTCGTGGAGGAGGAAGTGCAGCCTGCTGCTGCTGGTTGTGGGGAGGAGCACTGCAGCCTGTTGCTGCCGGAGGAGGACCGCAGCTGGGCTTGTGTGCTGCCGGCTGTTTGTGAGGGTGAGGGAACGTGAGGAAGAAAGGGATGGCAGCCGGGTTTTGCGAGGTGAGGGAAGGGTTACCCTAGCCCATCCTTTTTATTTTGTTTATTTACTTATTTACCTGTGTTTTCTTGAGAGGCCTAACTAAGAAACTCACGTGCTCACATATTTAAATAAAATAATAATTTTGATTTGAACCTTTTATTTTAGTGATCGTAATTGTATTTTTAATATAGATATATGTTAATATTTAAGATCGTATATGAAAGGAATTTATTAAAACTACTTTTAAATTAATTCAATATAATTATAAAATCCCCAAAAGTTATTCAAATTTTAATTAATGACGTCAGAAAATCTTAAAGTGTTATAAATATTTTATTGCTTTCCATATTACCATTGAAATTTGATTAATACATTAGATCAAATAATTTTAAATTTAATAATTTAAAAAATTAAGTATTTAAAATTAATTAACATAACAAATTATATCATGACAACTATCTTGTTTAACAATAATACTTTAGATAGTAAGCTAGACAACTTCTCACAACTAACTATATATACTACACACACTATAACCACCTCAAAACTACCTTGCAACCAACAGGTCTCATGCAAGGGCAACCGAGTTTTCTGCATAAAACTACGTATATTCTTCATTTTAAAAAAATGCTATATCGGCCATTTGGCAAAAAATTATTTGTCATTGATTGTTGGCTGTTAATTTTTTTCTTGGATTTTGTTGCCTTTTAAATTAATTGTATAATTCAACTATTTAGGTAGCTATTTGGAAAAATTATGTATATATTAATTGTTTATTAAAAAGGGGTCAACAACTCAAAAATCAATGAAAAAACCTAAAACAAAGTTTTTTACTTTGACTTGAAAATAAATATTTCAATCAATTATTTTTCAAACATTTTTTTGACTTCAAGTCAAAAGCTGACAAAAGACTCATCCACCAAACATCCCATCCTCTTACAATAGAAATATAAAGTTTATTTTTTTATGGCAATATAGTAAAATCAATGGAATAGAAAAGTAACACAGTGTTTGGCAATTCATTGTTTACTATAAGTTGTTGATTGTTTGCTGTAAGTTATTTATTGGTTCAATAGCTTATTTGATTACATGATACTCTAAATACAAAGAATTTTTTTTTTCCCTCTGTGCCTCTTATTTTATATTATTTTTTTTTTAATTTGTCTTACTGATTTTACACCATTTTAAATACTTAATTTTTTAATTTATTAAATTTAAAATTATTTGATCTAATGTATTAATGAAATTTCAATGGTAATATGGCAAGCAATAAAATATTAGTCATAAACAAATAACATAGAAGTCACAATAATTAAATTTCAAATCAAAACAACAATTATTTGCAAAATACCAATGATGATGAGGGGTAAATGTATCATGTTGAGGAATTTTTTTAACATACCTACCTAGTAAAAGAAATAAAAGATAGCCTCTAAATTAAGAATCAAAGTAATGTATTCAAGTCAAAATAAAAAGTACCCACAAACTGAAGGATTTTCACTAAAAAATTCAATTTTGTTAATTGTTGAAAAAATTATGAGTTATTTTGCGTTTTTTTAACTCGGATATTGATTTTCTCATGGCTACTTTGTTTTCCACTACTTTTAATCCTATAATTATCAATATTTGGTAATTAGCTTCCAAACCTTAAGAGCGTGTTTGGATTAAAAGAAATAGAGGGAAATGAATTAGAGAGATTTCAAGGGATTATAAATTCCTTATTTGGATAACAAAATAAAAGATGAAAGATTTGGAGATGAGCGGTTTTAAGGAAAATTATTGACAAATTTTGTTAAGAATACAATATCTTCTAAGGTGGAATTTTGACAATTACTTTATTAAGACCGTCTCACCGTGAGACGGCTTAATATGAGTTGGCCCGATTTTTAATTGCTTAAAATTTAATGAAAAAACTGTTTTGATTTAGGCAACTACTATGTAAGTTTAACTTTAAACTGCTTATATGGGTCTGTCTCACGGTGAAATAATAGTCTCATACAAGACTTGCTGGGGAATTTTTTAGATGGAAAAACTCTTGTTTTCCTTCTTTTTTTCCTTTCCATTATGAACAACCAAGATAACTTTTCCTCTATACCCCTTCCTTATGTTCCCTTTCTTTCATTTCTTTATTTCCTAATTTACTATCAAAATATAGTGTAAATGATACTTAAAATGATATTTTGATTAATATATCTATTTATAGCGAAAATTATAAAATTTAAATCAACATTTGATCAATCCGTTAAAAACAAACGTAACTACTCCCATTATTTATCTTAAAATAAACTCATTCATTCAATATAATTGTTGCAAATAAACTCAACTATTTTTTTATTACTAATTGCTTCATTTATAAAAAAACTTTGATCCTCTAAACAATCGAGTGAGCTTATGTTAGCATATATACTTAATAGATTAGTTTATTTAAAAATAAATAACACAAATTCTTGTGAGAGACGATCACTTTAAGAGGCCATCGTTAATTGGGTCGGCCCATTATATATTCTCTTAAAAGAAAAATGTAAAATAAGTACTGCATACTTATTCGGTGAGGTATTAGGATATCTCAAGCAGGCATCAAGAATACGGTAGGTAGGCATCAAGGATGATGTAAGTAGCCATTTAAGGTTACTAGAGTAGGCATTAAGTATACGGTAAATAAATATCAAATGATGATGAAAGTAAGCATTGAAGATGATGTAAAATAAACATTAAGACTACTATAAGTAAACACTAACTTTTAATGAACTGGGCCTGAGAGCTTAGGAGACCGATTGAATAAATAATAAATAAATTTATTTTAAGCAGATTAAATAAATAATGATTTATTGTTGATATTTGACAATTTCTCTATATATATTTGAATATTTTCTCAATTCTTTAAAGAAATTTCCATTTACCATTTTGAGATGTTTCATTTATTATTCTCATAAAAAATCTCTATTTATATTACAAATTTTGGAAGGGAACGGAGAGGAGTAGGTTTTAACCGAAATAAACCGATACACCCGATATAATAAACTCATTAGTTCTCTCCCTTTCTCCTCTTGTAAGTTGTAGCCTTAGTAGGGTAAAGGGTAAAGGGTTGCAGCAGATAAACGCCACCTCTCTCTCTCTCTCTCCTCTCTCGCAGACTCTTCAAACTCTTCTTCGAAAATCTCACCGCATAACAATGGGGGCCTCACTTCCTCCCAAGGAAGCCAATCTCTTCAAGCTCATCGTCGTATGGCTCTCTCTCTCCTCTCTTTTACTTATTCAATTTTACTCGCCATTGATCGATTTTTAATTCTTTAATTGTTGATGTTTTTGCGTTATTGAATTTGTTCCCCCGCTGAACCCTAGATTGATTTTCTTTAATTGTTTAGAATTATTTGTTTTGAACTTATTATCTATTTCTCGATTTAATACCATTTTTCAGTTGTTTTGTTCACATTATTTATTGGATGTTGTCTGATTTTGTTCCATACTGACCGTTGATTTAGTATCTTATTTTGACATTTTAAAAAGACATTACGTTTAGCTTGTTATCGCTACTTGTCAATGTTAGTAATGGAAATGCTGGTTTTCTTTCACAATTTTACCCAAGAACCCGATTAGTTCATGAAACTCTGGAGTTTTTCTGTAGTGATGAAGATTATGATATATTTGGTGAGGTATTTGCCCCTTTTCGGACCATAAAAGGCTATGCAGGGTTTATCCGGGGTTTAGAGAATCTAAACTATTCATCACTGTTTTGAACTTAGAGTTTCTGATGCTATAGGTACTGTTGGCTGTTGGTATTTAATATTGGAAAAAGAGGGCCTCTCTGAGTGTTGTTTACTTGTTTTGTCACAATGTCTGATAAGAGGACAAGAGGGATGGTTCTGGCAATAGCAGCATGACCACTTGGAAACCATCCTTATGCTGCTAGTTTATTCTTGACTTTTATGAACTTTTACCTCTGACTATCAAAATTAGAATTTCAGTGCGATTTTAGTGATAGTTTTTAAATTCCTTATATAGCCCCTCCTTAATGATGTCCGCAATTTTCTGTTGGGTTAATCTTTATTGGTTCCTATCTTTCTTATCTTGTGATACAATTTTTGTTAATGATCCTTCTCACTTCCTTTACAAATTTTCTTTCCTTAGTATCATTTTGTCATGATTATTGGGATTTAGTTCAATTTCTTTTTTGGATGGAAATTTGGGATGTGCTAAACATTGTGCTATGATTGCATGCAATTGTATGTTAATATTATTTCCTATTTATGTTTAGAAATCATACGAAACTAAGCAATACAAGAAGGGTTTGAAGGCAGCAGATGCCATACTGAAAAAGTTTCCCGAACATGGCGGTATGTCTTAGTTGTGTCATCTTAAATGTGGTTATATGGTTTTACTTGCACATTTATCATATTTGGATTTAGCTATCTCGTCTTACTGTGCGCACTTATTTGATTTTATTGTGAAATGAATTCATTGTTGTACAATATGAGAGGTCAATTAAATCTATCAATGATCTTTTAAAATTTTAGTGTTATTTACATTCTTTCAGACAATTGAGAAAACTTCACATATGCTTGGATTTATTTTCAGTTCACTTTGACTTTTATACGAATGTCATGCTATTGAGGTGTGCTACTAAAGTTAAAAGGAAATAATATACCGCATTGCCGTTACATCAACACTGTTTTTATATGGGTCATAATGTTGTTCTTTTAGAAGAGATCATTGTACATTGATAGAAATAGCTTAGATGTCTATGTAAAAGATGGGTAAGTGGACATATACTAAAGGATAGAATCAAAGGATAAAATTTAAATGCAAATATAAGAAAAGGCCTTAGAGTCGAATATATTGAAATTAGATTGAGAGAAAATCGTTATGTTGGTTTGATATTGCGCACAAGCTAGAAAAGCGAAATGTTAAAATTTTGAGGAGTTTAGAAGGGAAATTTATATATGCAAAGATGACCCTGATAATAGGAATGATGAATGGCATGAACAAGTATATAACAATGAGTATGATTGGATGATATAGTAGAATATATGTGGATGGTCATTGGAATATATATAATTTTTGTAATCGACAATCGCTCATGTTGTATGTTTTGGTCCATATATTCGGCCCTATATGTTGCATCAAGGCTTTAACAATGCTATGGAATTGCCGCCGTCTCACCAACTAGAATTTTATTCTACTAAGCATTGGCTATGTGGCTATTAGGGTGCTTACTATTTGGCTTGACATCCTAACCAGGCCAATATGTAAATACGATATGGGAAAGAAGCGGGGCCAAAACCTTTTTACCCTCAAATCTGATCAAACCTAAACATTTTAAACGATTTGGTCTTTTTGGTTTGCGATTTTTAGGTTTCAAAACAATTATCTTTGAACTGAAAATTAATTCCTAATTCAACAAAACCATCACGTTAAATTAATGATTCAATTTTTAATTTTTTTGTATAATTATTTATATTAATTATAAATTATAGTCAATAAATATTTGAAAAAATACGGTTTTAACTTTTATTGTTATTTTTTCATTTCTCAACCAAACCTCTAAATAATATCATTTGGTACACTAGGCCAACTTGCAAAGACAAACTGAAATCCTGGCACCAGGAGGAAACCATCATGTTATGGTGTGGTCTATGATTTGTGGTTTACACTAAGCTTTGTGCACCTAGTGGCTTTGCATACATTTGTAATTTCTAATGTGAAGAAATTGAAGCTCAGTCCTGTGTCTTGTGTAGGATGAGATATCCCGTCTAATAGTTCTGTTCGATGCTTTATTTATAATCTTATGGATTTTATGGAGGCCGTTTTGAAATTTCTATTAAGCATTTAGTACTGCTTTTGACTTTCTAATAAGAAATATTTATCTTATTGTCTTCCTCTTCATGGTTTGCAGAGACTCTGTCAATGAAAGGGTTGACTCTGAATTGCATGGACCGTAAAGCAGAAGCATATGACCTTGTTAGGCTGGGATTAAAGGTTTGTATGTGTGCATTTGGTTATTTGTAATTGACATGCTTTGTGTTCATTTTTTTGATATGGTAGTATATATTTTAAATGCTTTTATGGTGCAGAATGATCTCAAAAGTCATGTTTGCTGGCATGTTTATGGTCTCCTATATCGCTCAGACAGGGACTACAGGGAGGCTATTAAATGCTACAGAAATGCCTTGAGGATTGATCCGGACAACATTGAAATCTTGCGTGATCTATCTCTCTTGCAGGTGATCTGCTATTTTTCTGGACTCATGATTCTTATGCAGATTTTAAAATTATTGCAACTTCGCCTTTTTCATTGGCAATGTAATATATTTTTTCCTACCCCCATCTAGTCAGAAAATTAAGTCATTCCATGTCTTGTTTTTACCCTGCAGGCTCAAATGCGCGACTTGACAGGCTTTGTGGAAACAAGGCAACGACTTTTGAGCTTGAAGCCAAATCATCGCATGAATTGGATCGGTTTTGCTGTCGCACACCATCTAGATTCAAAGTATACATGCTTTCTCCTTTGAAGTTAATTTTTCTTGAGGTTAATATATGTGAATTACTTGTGCCATATTGTTTAGTTATGATATTGATTGTAATTGAGGGACAACGTGACTTTTCAAACCATATCATTCTTCTACATCTACGCGTAGAGAATGTTGCTACTGTTCTTTTCTCTTTGCAAGTTAAGGGGATTATGAAGAGAAATTTCAAATTGTTGTATTTTCTTATTTTTCTCGTCATTGTGTTGTTGATAGCTTTAAATTTAACATGTTTTACCTGTACTCTGCTGTTTGAAAATCTTTGGGGTGGCATCTGGTGAAAGTTTTGGTATATATTTGCTGATGTTTAGTTTGCTTTAAGTCACTATGTTAAAGAGAGTTGTAATTTGGTAAAAATTTGTAGACTAGACCTAGAATTATTTCCTTGTATCATTTGCATTGTCTTATCTACTCATAGATTTCTCATACTCCTATATGTTATGATCGAGATAAATTGAATTATAAGGGTTTTTACTTTTTCCATATTGGGCTCTAGGATTGGGAAACTAGGCTTAATAAAGCTTCAGATTTTGGGTAATTGTAGGGAAGAAGTTGATTTGTACTTGTGCAAATGAGTTAATGACACATCACATTGTCACGGTGCAAATTACGTAATGACACAGTACAGGAGCTATAGAATAAGTATGTTATATTTGTCTTATCTTTAGTCATGAATAATTTGTATAATCAGATAGGAAGCCTTAATTTCCGGGATCAAAAGTGTATCTTGCTTGGTATTTTTTTTAAAGCATCTGGTTCAGTTTTCAATTTCATAACTTTTGTGTTTGATTTTGTTCTCTATTGTGTTAAATCACGGCGTCTGTCATTGCTCACCTATTGCGGGGGAAGGTTGTGTCATGCTAGAAGAATGAGTTGGGATTAGCTTTGCATAGTTTGCTGATTTCTTTTCTAGCAATCTTGCGTGATGGCTCTCATATATATACCATTGTTTTCTTTTCTTTAATCTAGAAAGAAAGGAGACACAGACCTTTTGAATGTCTTGTAGCATTGTTGTTTTTGAGTCCGCCCCTTTATACTATATAGTCGTGATTTACTGTGTAAATGAGTGTTATGCTCAACTGAAGCAAATCTCGTTTTTACTTTTTTTTTTTTTTTTTTTTTTTTCTGTTTATCATATTGTTTGAAAAGATAAATTTGTTGGCAAATCCTTTTGCAAGAATTGGGCGGATAAGTTTAGAAGCTGCTTACGACATAAACATAAACTGAAGCTGTGTATATGATCCCTGATTGCGCTCTGAGTCTGTATTAAGGACAAATTACTAATAAGATATAAGATTTTTGGATATTAGGTTATATTTCTGTCATATTCCCTCTGTTCTTTGAATTTTTTTCCATTTGTTATTACCTTAAAAATAATTCTATTTAAATCACAAATTTTAGACAAAGTTAACCTTTTCCATCCTCATTTTAATATTCTAATAATGTTTATGGTCTGCATATATCTTTTACTAACTTCTTTTTAACAATTTTATATTGCTTATGGTCTCCACATTTTTTCTAGTAATTTAATAAAAACATTTTTTTAATAGTTGTGGTCCACATTTTTTTTCCATTGACTTTCTTTTAATTTTTTTAATGTTTACGGTATCCACTTTTCCTCCATCAAATTTAATATTCAATTAATACTATATCCACCATCTAAAAGATACTGTTTTTCTTAATCCCCCTCAATATTCTTTGTGGCAACTTCTTTAAGGAACGGAGAGAGTATAATTTACTTCATGGGAGCTTGGTCTTGGGATCACTTTTGATTGGTGGGCTCCACATTAGGGGATTTTTCTGTTTGCTATTGTCGATTTGATGATTTCTGGTTCAGGGTTTTTGACACTTCATCTTAGGGGTGTAATTTATTTTGGTTTTCGGTTTGGGTTCATTTTAAATAACCCAAAACCCCAAAATATGAAAGCGGGCTTAAACGCAAGCCTACTTTTTTCTATGTTCTCTTTCTTTTATTCTTCACCTGCTGTATTCTTCACGCAAGACCGAGAGGCATGCTTGGTTTCTTCTTCATGCAAGACCAATCTTTCAAGAATTCTATGGCAACATTTCAATGAGAATTGCTGCAAGTTTCCATCAAATTAATACTTGCGTTTGATGTTGTTCCTAATCTATAAAATTGTATGATTAGATCTCACAATTAGTAATAAAGCGTTTACTTCAGCTGAATTTATTTAGCTTTCAGAGTGAATTTTTACAGGGTTTGGCCTTTTAATTTTGTTAAAATAAAATAGGTTTTAGAAAACTTTAGTAGGATACGAAATCTGAAAATCAAATTTAGTTTGATTTGTGTTTGTCTTGAAACTGAACAAAAAACTGAACTTACACCTACTTCATTCATTCCACCTTTCGTATTCCTTGTATGTTTATGTGTTATTGGAACAGCAATCTGCTGTTGTGCACTTCTATAGTCTATACCTATGTATTCTTTAAGCTACTATGTTCTAAGTTTGTTTTCATCTTTTGACCAAATAGGTATTATATCTGATTACATATAAACATTTCAAAAAGATTTGTTACTTTATGGATGAGGCTTGTAAATTTCTAATGAAAATTTTTATTAGGAAAAAAAATTATGATGACTTAAAAGGTTTTGTGGTCTGAAGGATATTTACACATTTTTTGTGAACATATCTTTTTATATGTTAAGGAAGTCAGATATCTACATCATCAATTTTAATTTATTTATTTTACTTTATTCCTAATTTGCAAGAAAGTTTCTTGAATTTGAGAAATTACATTATTATTGTTTGTGCAATTTATATCTCATCTATCTTAGCGGACTGCTTAATGAATTTGCAATTTGCAAGATCTAAAATTTAATTGTATTATACTCTCTTATATGTCTTGAATGTTATATGCTTTTCGATTCATTGGAAGTATGAAAACTTTAGTATTTGCATTTATTCAAATTTTATACTTCCATTTCTTTTATTTTAGTGCATCAAAAGGAGTTGAAATTCTTGAGGCATATGAAGGAACATTGGAGGAAGATTATCCACCAGATAACGAGCGATGTGAACACAGTGAAATGCTTCTGTACAAGGTATTTTATATATTGTTGTTGCTATATGTTTTGTGCTAAAGTAGAATTCTTGCTACTTTGAATAAATGGTTTTGTGGAACTTGACTAGTGCATGCAAAAAAACATGTTTGGCTTCTCAAAGTTGAAGATGCACCTTCAATTCTTTTTGGGGAGGGGCGGGGGTTGAAGTGGTGGGTGGATAGGTGGATACTAATATGTGGATGGTCCTTTTTTGATTAAAGTATCTGAACATTTTTGTTATCCATGCCACCTTGTATTTTTTCTAAAATTCATTTGGGGCTAAGAACTTGAGATTTGTAGGAGGACAATAAATGGAAATGAATGGAGGAGGAGAATAAATGAAGATGATCAGAAAAATTAATTATTTAGTTTCAGATTGGTATTGGATGATGCCAAATAAAATATAATTTTTGTTGGTCACAATTTTCCATGTAATTTTTTTTGTTTCATGTAGCTTATCGTTGGGATGTAAGCTTGGCATTGTTTTGTAGGTAAAACCTTAGTGGAGCTGTCAAATGATGATGTCATTTTTGTACATTTTTCTTGATGACATCTTTTAGTTACAATGCACCCTTTATGTTTTCGTGGAGGAGAGTTTAGATTGAATGTCAGTTTCTTGAATAAGGGTGTATGACCTATTGATGTTTACGCCAGTCTTTTTTCTTGGTGTTCCATTGTGGTCATTTCATAAGATAGAAAAACTAAGAGAAACCACCTTTTTAGTGATTAATTTGTTGTATCCAAGTTCGTCTCCTTTTTGTGAGTTCAAGTATTATAGTTTGCTAATAATGGACTTTTTTATCTTTCTGAGTTCCTTATTATCTTTATTGTTTTTTTTTCTTGAATTATAAGGATGTACAAGTTTTTTAACGAGAAATTGAAGGTACGAGATTCAAGGATGTGAGCATAGTAAAAAATTGCACATTCAGTCACGATTGCGGTTATGGTCATGACGTCATGGTGATGTGGTAAAGGGGATGATACAATAGACATAGTCAAATTTCAGCCGAGATTATGTGATATCCCTTAGTATGGCTAAAAACAGTTTTTTACACCTTACAATATTTCATTACCCCAATGCCATTATGCCATTAAGTGGCTCCCACCTTGGGTGAGGTTTGGAGGTCAGATATACACAATCTTACCCGTATTACTGATAACGCTAACAAAGATATTTTCGATAGAACTTTGGTTGGTAACATCATGTGCAACTTCAAATATATGCAAAATACAAATGATTTAACGAGCCATTTTATAATAGTTTATTATGATTTAATGAGCTATTTTTACACCTTAACTAAGCTTTTATTATTAGTACAAATGATTTGAAAATCTTTGTAACTGGCCAATAAAACACTATGCAACCTTGTTTTTTCACTATGGATGTGAGACAAAGAGAGGAATTTTTTGAAAGGACACCGTAGATTTGAATACCGTTGTAACTCACCAATAAGACACAATGCAACCTTGTTTTTGCAACATGGATGTGAGGCAAAGAGAGGAATCCTTTATAAGGACTTTGTTGCACATGATCATTTCTTTTCAACGGTTAAGATGAATTTTCAGAAAAGTTTGGCAGCTTAATACAAGTTTAAAGCTTCAAATAACTTGTGTTATGGGATAACCAAAGTCAATTTACTATATGGAATTTAAGTGCCTATCAAGGGAATATTTTTTGCAAGATCTTTTATTGTTAATAGGTAGAAGAGGAGTCTTTTTGTGTAATGGAAGTGATGATTAGGAGGTTTTCCAAGATGGTGATTGGTGATGCTGTTGGTAGAGAAATTTCTCTTTTCCGTGAGACAGAATCCTTTGAGGATTGGTTTCAGAGACTTATAGTTTGTGGCCCATTTATATGGGGATGTTGGAGATATTGTTTGAGTAATAGGGTTTGAAGCAATCTTTGCGTTGGATAATGATAATGTGCTGGGTCTTGATTTCAATTGATTTTTTTTTAAAAAAATTAAAAGACGTGGTCAAGGTCGGTGGCTTTTATATTAATTTTAACGGTATTAGGATCACAAAGAAAATTTTGGCTTTGAATTTCATTGTCATAATTCCTAGGTAAGTATTGGTCCACCAAGGTTTGATGTCATCATATCAGTTTTCTTACTAGTGCATAATAAATTGTCATGAATTTGTTGACCATCTTAGAAAGTGTCATTCTAGACCTCAGTCAATGGGCAGATTTAGTGTCACATGGTTCACCCTCTTCACCCAAGAGTCACAATTGTGTTTGATCGGTTGGAATTGGGGTTCGTTCACGATTTGAATCAGATAAATCATCAATCTAAAAGCATGAGGGATTTCCTTGAAGCTCTGCATGGCATTGAAGCTCTTCCATTACTCCAAGACAATGAAAGCTATTTTGTTGAAATAAAGAAGAAATGTGGCGTAGTGATAAAGATGAAGGGCTTATGTCCTATTTCACTTTTTCTTTTTCCTAACTTATTAGGAGTAAAATCGGAGTAGTAATAAGTTGTAGAAGCCTTATCTCCTTCAGCCATGGGAGTTGAAACACTTTTTAGACTTTTTCAATTATTATGGTAGGCAGTAGCCACTAAAAGTTAAGACTTAAATTGGCTTGGAGTTTTGGGACTTAAACACTTTGTAGCCATTTACTTAACAATTTTTTAGATCATAGTTCATATTTATATGAATTTAGGTGCTCATTTAAATACAATAAATAATTTTTATTTTGGGTCTTTATTCCCATCAAAAAATTATTTTTGGTATATAAAATCATCCACTACTGGAGAACAAAATCTAGAGAACCAAATAAACTACATACATGAATCAACAACTCAACCTAGCAAACATCAAATATGACAACGCAAACCCGAATATGTACTACGAACCAAAGCGAACGCGAATCATGTGACACTGGGCAGACATTAAATGTAGCTCTTTTGGGCCCCTTGGCAAATAAAGCTTTAAATGAGACTTATTGGAGTTTAGTTGAAGAAGTGGGTTTGTGCGTTATTGAACAAATAAAAGAACTCACCCAAAGGACTAGTCTACAAGGCTAGGTCTTTAAGTACTTGTGTGGGTAGCTATTACCTTTAAGCTGTCCAAGTACCTTTGTAAAGTATAAAGTGTTCGATAGAAATAACTTTTATGTGAGTTTTATCTTGAATACGTATTTTGAAATGCTACTGGTTCTTAAATTTGGAAGCAATTACCTGCACCAATCCTGCCAAAGATCGAGTTTTGTTTTTGTTAAATAGTGTTTTGGCTTTTGCAAACCTCTAAATGCTACTCCCTCCATTCCTATTTGATGTTCCCATTTGCTTTTTGCATAATTTTCAAGGCATGTGTACGAGGTTCAATATTTGACAATGCATCTCATAAAAAAATTATAAATAGTATATAATAAAATTCTATGCGTTGAGATGAATCTCACATGAATATACTTAAACTTGTAGATATTCGAAAATCATGTAAAAGTTTCTCTCTCCTTAAATAGAATGTTTCTTGTGAGAACATTAAATGAAACATTGAAACGGAGGGAGTACTTTTAACTGGGTCGCAGAATATGCCCTATGCATATTTTTAGGGTCGCCCTTCTCGTATCTGTCTTTTGGTTCTTTGGACTTTGTCAAGCCATGGTATTGATCAAATCGGTGTTCATTTCTAGGTATCTCTGTTGGAAGAATGTGGATCTCTGGAGAGGGCTCTCGAGGAACTACAGCGGAAGGAAGCCAAAATTGTGAGATAGATAACTTTTATGACCGACAACCTATTATAGTCTCTATTCTTGTATTTAACAATCTCGATTTGTTTTTATTGGTTTGAATAAATAGGTCGATAAATTAGCTTATAAAGAGCTGGAGGTTTCTCTATTTGTGAAACTTAATCGACTAGAAGAAGGTGCAAAACTATACAGAATGCTTCTTTCCATGAATCCCGACAATTATAGGTGCATACACCTCTTGCTTGCTGGTGAAGTATGATTATAGTTTATACCTTATGTTTAATCTATTATGCTTTCTAAATAATAGATACTATGAAGGTTTGCAAAGATGTCTTGGTTTGTATTCAGAGAAAGGGCAATATTCTTCTGATGAGATAGATCAACTCAATACCTTATACCAATCATTACAGCAAGAATATAAATGGTCATCTGCTGCTAAGGTTAGTATATGATCATTAATATTTTTTCTCCAGATGTTTAAGACCCAATATATTTATAGATTCCTATAATAGTAAGGTCCTCAGTTACATAAAGTTTTTGTTGACCCATTCAATGGAATGATTTATTCGACGGCTCCCTATTTGTTAGGCCTTTTTCCCTCCTTGAGCTTGATCTTACTTTATTTCTTTCTTTTGCCCAATTTAATTTTATCTCGTTTTAGGTCTTTGTAACCTCCTTTTTCCTGTTATGACTGCTTTATTTTTCCATCTACTAGCGAATTCCACTTGATTTTCTACAAGGGGAAAAATTTGAAGAAGCTGCTGTCAACTATATTCGACCTTTGTTAACCAAGGTACAAAAAAACTGATAAGTACATCTATTATGTTTTTATTTTTGTCAAATTAATCCGTGCTTGCTATCTTGTATTTACAGGGAGTTCCCTCTCTATTCTCAGATCTGTCTCCACTATATGCTCAACCTGGAAAGGTTAGTTTGCTTACTTGTAAATCTAGTGAAATAATAATAATCTACTTTTGGCTTGCATTGTTAATCTTTTTATTAGTTTTATAGTACTTTATGTGCCACTAGAATACTATGCAACTTGAGTATTTTACTGAGGTTAAAAAGAAAATTCTATTGATTGACAATAGAAAATTCTATTGATTGACAATAGAAAAATTCTATTGAGTATTTTACTGTGGGTCACAATGTTGGGCATTCTGGAGAGATCATTGTAGGAAGGTGGGGGTAGTTAAGATGTGTATGTTAAGATGGATAAAGGCTTTGGTATCGTTGTAATTTATAGCTGGCCCCGTATTGTGAGGTTAATGCTTCGGCATTGTTGATTGTTGATGTTTTTTCACTTCTGCCCCATTAATTAGTTTTTTCCAGGTTCTCTTTTTTCTTCCATTAAAAGAGCAGGGTCTCTGGGTGTGTTTGGCTGCTGTCCTTATCGTGTTTTTCCTCGTCTTTAACAGGCAGACATTATTGAAAAGTTGATATTGGATTTGGAAGAATCACTTAGGAAAACAGGAGGTTATCCTGGGAGGTATGCTCACTTGCATTCATCTTATTATTAGATAGTTCTCACATGTGTAATTTTCAAAATGGAAGGTTACTTGGGGTGGTGACTAGTGTGCCATACCCATGGTTTTTGATGTATCATGCATTGCACTTACCAGTTTTGCTTAGTGTTATTTTTGCTCATTATGTATTTGTGGACTTTGGTTGTCTGCTTCTATTGTTGTGGGATTTCGTCGTGTGCTTCTATTGTGGGTTTACTTATTAGGCAGTATCTCATGGAGTATATGTGGAAGCTCACTGTCAGACTGTCAGTTGCATTCTGTTTGCTGGCACCTCTCTCTCTTTTTCCTACTAGTCTTATTTAATTCTCACACTTATGTTGACCTTCTTTAAAAATAAATTAAAATCAATGCGAAAAATGTTTAAAATGTGTCTGATCTTACATTTATCTCTATCAACTTTCTTGAAGCTTAGTTCTCTTAGTCCTGTTATAGAGTTCCTATTGGAAATTCATGAGAAAAATAGGCGAATAGCTATGCCACACCAGCTGTAACTGATGGATATGTTGGCACCAAACAACATCCCTTTAGGATTTGAAAATTTTTCCTCCCCTCATGACCCATTGCATGAAAAGGTCCATATCCTCTAACAAGAAAACTTCTTTGAATTTCTATTGTCTTTAATTTTGGTCCATTGGATCTGAAAATTAGAAAATGCCTAGACCATTCTACTCAATGGAAGTTGCATTTTTATTTGGCAAATTACAATTGATGAAGTGAATGATGTGCTTGGGTGTACCAAGATATACTTATGCCAACCGTGTTTATGGTTTATGACTTATGAGGACCCCAGAGTCCTAGCCCCAACGGTTTTAGGACTTTCAGTCGATTAAATGGCAAAAATTGTTTATAAAACATTATACATTTTGAACCCCATTATAAACTGTTGTGCATTTGGTCGAAAATCGAAAATAATCTATACTTTTTTAAATGGAAGCCTTTTGAATTAGTCTTTTTTGTATTCTCTACCCCTTCTCATGTCATATGAGCCGTTGAGGATTTGACATGGGTACTTTGTAAATTGAGCTCATACAGTTACATGTTGAAGTCATCGGGCTATACCTTTTTTCTAGTGTTGAGGATGTGACATGGCTACTAGGTAAAATAAAAAATATGAGCAACACAATGTATGTGTTGTGGAAGTTCATTCGAGGTATAAAAAAGCAATATTGTATTGGGTTGTTTCCGAAGTTGTTAAAGAAGCATGATTACTTTTCAGCTTTAATTAATATCTTGAATGCGGTACACTGTACAGTTTACTTGAAATAAAAATTGGGGAAACAACAATGATAATAATGTCAAAGCCTGCCAGCAAAATGGGGTTAGGTACATGAACCAAAACAACTAAGGCTGAACAAAGATTATCTGACCTATTTAATACTAATTTACAACTAACAAAACTGAGGAAAAGAATGCTTTTTTGAGGAAAATAGAGTTTTTTGTATACATATGTTTTGACTCTTAGAAAGATAGTATCATGTAATTGTTTACGCACAACACTTGTTAAAGAATCACGTGTTATCATTTGCGTCAGTAAAGAAGCAATTATTGATTTCCCAACTTGTTTTAAAAGAACTTAATTGTTCTCTTCCTTCAATTATTTTCCGCTTTTATTGGCTGCTCAACATTTGTACTTTATTCACTTTTTACAGAACAGAAAAAGAACCTCCTTCTACTTATCTGTGGACATTGTTTTTGGTGGCACAGGTCTGCTTTTCAGATGATAATTTTTTTGTATTTACTAGAGTGATCCATTTTGCTTGCTTCTGAATTTTTTTTACCCATTTTTTTGGCAGCATTATGATCGACGCAGTCAATACAGCATTGCGCTTGATAAAATTGATGAAGCTATAAATCACACTCCTACAGTAATTGACCTGTACTCTGCTAAGGTTTGTGTCTCCTTCACACAGTGCCGAATTTTATGAGCTTGTTGTTAAAGGTTGTACTTCAGTCTATTACATCCTTACTGGAGACTGAGTAGTCAACTTCTCGTTTTTTGGGAACCCAACAATATGCTGCCTCGTATTTTTACCATGTAAATATTTTAGAGTTTGTTTCTTTTTGAACCCCAAGCTATTGGGATTAAGGCTTTGGCATAGTTGTATATTATTCATGAGACCACCTCTTTGTGCTCTAATGCTTTGTCACCAATTTATATATATGTTATTTCAGAGCCGAATCTTGAAGCATGCCGGTGACTTAAAGGCTGCGGCTGCTTTGGCAGATGAAGCCCGATGCATGGACCTTGCTGATCGCTACATAAATAGTGAATGTGTCAAGCGTATGCTGCAAGCTGATCAGGTTTGTAGCTTGCTTCTTCCTTTTTTTCCCTGGTTTCCTGGAAATATTAACTTGTTTGGATGTTGAGGTGTCATATTTTTCCTGTCCATTTCTTTCATTCTTTGTGTCTTCGCTTGATGTGCGTTTCTACAGGTCACTCTAGCTGAAAAAACGGCTGTCTTGTTCACAAAAGATGGTGATCAGCACAATAATTTGTATGACATGCAGTGCATGTGGTATGTCTTTTGTCACCCTTTGGTAATTTATAGTGGAAGCTAAATGCAAGGATGTTATTGATTGTGCTTCTGGTGGTTATTTAGGTATGAGCTTGCATCTGGTGAGAGCTACTTAAGACAAGGGGATCTTGGACGTTCACTAAAAAAGTTCTTAGCCGTGGAGAAGCATTATACTGATATCACTGAGGATCAATTTGACTTCCATTCATATTGCTTTAGAAAAATGACTTTGAGAACATACGTGGAAATGTTGAAGTTTCAGGACCGCTTACATTCACACTCATATTTTCACAAAGCTGCATCTGGGGCAATCAGGTGATCCTCCCTTCCCACTTTTTTGTAGATGTCATGGTGAATTTCTTTGATCTGTCTTGTATTTCAACCATTCAAATGGCTATTACTACGTTTAAATCTTCACATCGACTTCCTTTTCTTCACTTTCTGTCACCTTAAATTTTTAGTAACCTCTACTTTCTGTCAGTCTAAAAATTTTTACTTTTGTGCAATTGTTATCTGCCTAAATTATTTGATATCAAGTTTCCGTCATAACTAAATTAAAATAGAGCAATAGCTACAAGATTTTTATCGGGACCTAGCTTATCTTGTCTTGGGAACCTTTATGTTCGAAGAGATTGAGGCCTACTGAGGTGCGATTTGTCTCCATACCTGTCACTTGAGGCAGAAGGTGAAGGTGGGCACAAAGGTGCTCCTTCACTGAAAGATAACTTAATTGCTTGCCAAATGCTTTAGTGGGACAAAATTTTATAAAAGTTCTATGAAACTTGAGTCAAGTTATATTTGAAATGAAGAAACCATGTTAGGAGAAAGGTTATTTATAAGGTTACATTATGCCATATCTGCAGATGAATGAAAAGGTGACAACTTACAGAAGGGTTTTCGTGGTTTTATTCTTTAGATTTAACAAATCTATTTTTTGGAAGAAAATAAGTTTCTTGATATTTTGAACCATGAATTCTATTTTTATAGAAATGAATAAAGAATGTTAAAAAACGACTTAATCGTTTGAATCTTTGTTGTGGAGTCTATAAATTATATGACCTCACGGCTTACTTCAATCTTAACTATATTTCCCGGTAAGATTCGTATAGAACTACGTTGTATCCTTCCCGAAACATAACCTAGAATCACATCTTCATTATCTAAATGAACCCAGACGGCGGAGACATCAAGTGGTTTGCCTATTTGATTGATCCTACAAGGCTACAACATTAAAGATAGTTTACCAGCTCTTTGAGAGAGGCTATGAAGTCTTGGAGAGATCATGGGTGGGGTGAAAATGAGGGGGGCAACACCTATGTGGCTATGTGCACTGGAATGTATGTGTTGCTTAAAAATTTACTCAAGACTATTTGTTACATATGCTCGTATTTTGGTTTAGAAAATGTTTTGAACCAAGTAAATTTGATACATTATTTTCTTTGGAAATCTTTGCTGAGCTATGTTGAGATGGTTAAGCTTAGTCTATGTGGTAGGCTTATTAGTTCCAGCAGGATTTTTATTTTGAAAGGAAGATTCATAATAACTTTTCTTGCTGTGTCATGTGTTTGGTGGGGCTGAAGGTTTGGAATATTGTTATAGTCTAACTATTCAGTGACGTTATTGTTTTCCAATTAAACTTGGGATTCCCATGAATATTCCTCCCCTTGTGTTTCTGTATCTTGTTATTGAAAAATTAAGATGTCTTGTTTGGAGTTTCTGTTGAAGATTTTTTAAGTTTATGTTTTTTCCAGGCGTTTTTTTCCTTTGTTTTTTAATCTCCGTGTTTCTTTTATGTTTCTGGCTGCAGATGTTATATTAAACTGTTTGATGCCCCTTCCAAGTCAGCAACTGAAGAAGATGAGGAGATGTCAAAGTTGCTTCCTTCTCAGAAAAAGAAATTGAGGCAAAAGCAGAGGAAGGCAGAAGCCAGAGCTAAGAAAGTATGTCTTTTAGAGTTAATCAATGTTAAAATCGCACTTCAGATCGTAGAATCGTATGATTTTATGATTCGAATACACACTAACGATTTAAATCGTTACAAAAATCGGAATCAATTAGAATCACAAGTAGAATTGTTGAAATCGTATAGAATCTTTGAATCGCAACTAGAATCGTATGCTTCTACCGATTCTACACGATTCTAAAAATACTCCACATAAATGCTAAGTTGCGCCTTAGCTCACCCAATCAACTATATCCTTGAACCCTAATTGCTATTTTTTTTTTTTGCTTTTTAATGATTCAATTGAGACTCTTGACCATAATGTGACGCACACGTAGGAGTTGGGACTCTTAGCTTTCTAATGAAATTTTTTGCTACCGTAGAGCTGTTTTTTTTTATCTAGATTATCACATGAGACTTGATTTCATTTGGTGTTATTAACTTATCAATAATTGAACTGGTGTTCATGATTGATAATTTTTGCAGTATTTATTGTGACAGTTATTCAGTTCTTTCATTTTTGGACTTTGAAACCGTTACAATATATTATGGCTTTGATGAACCTGATCACAATGCTTGGTGATGTTTAATTTACCGATGATCATCGTTATTGTTTCTACTTGGTGTTTATGTTTTATTAAAATATTGATTATATGATTAGTGTATACCTTATTATGTTTGTCAATTCATAAACATTAGAGATAAAGGCAACAAATAAGTATTTATGTGTTTTTTTTGAATAATGATGAAGTTCTTAAAATATTAAATGAAATTTAAGTGTTCTTTTACAATAAAAATGGCTAAACAATGTACATAACAATTACATATTATTTTTGCACATCATTCTACGATCCAATTTTGAGAGTTGTTTCCGATTTAAGTTAGAATCACGTGCCTAACAACCTTGGCGTTAATAATCCGTTTTGATCTTTCCACTTCTTTGATTGCCTATCTAACTCCCGCGAACTTTCAGGAGGCGGAAAGTAAGAATGAAGAAGCAACAGCAAGCAATGTCTCTAAATCTGGAAAAAAGAATGTTAAAGCTGTGGATCTTGATCCACATGGAGTTAAATTATTGCAGGTTTTTTTTGTTGAAAATAAATTTATGTTGTATGCTCTCTAAGGCAACTACAGATTTTCATGGAACCGAGTTATCCTTGTAGGTTGAGGACCCAATGATGGAAGCTACAAAGTATTTGAAGCTTCTGCAGAAAAATTCAGCAGATTCCTTGGAAACGCATTTACTTTCTTTTGAAGTAAATATGAGAAAGCAAAAGGTGTTACTTGCGTTTCAGGTACTTTCTCTGGTTCTGCCTAATGGACTTTAGAGTTCTGAGCCTCTGATATGACAATGTTTATTGGCCTTGTTGTACTATTATTCATTATAATGCTTTTCGTTCTAATTTTATAAATCTCTCAAATGGCTGGTGTTATTTTGATTAAATATTACATGTTCTGTTCTCTGATTGAATTTGTTTTGCCTGAAGGCTGTAAAGAATTTATTGAGGCTGGATGCTGAAAGCCCAGATTCACATTGCTGTTTGGTATTGCTCTCTTTAAAGCTTGCGTTAATTCTGGGGTTATTCTTATATACTTTGACTGGTCCTTAACTTTTACACCATTTGGTGTCTTTGTACTTCGGTTTATTGGAGTAGGTAAATGCTGAATCTTATTCTATTAATTACAGATACGATTTTTCAACAAGGTGAACTCTATGCCTGCTCCTGTCTCGGATGCTGAGCGGCTTGTATGGAATGTCTTAGAAGCAGAACGTCCTTCTATCAGGTTTTTTTTGGATGTCTATGCTGTCATGCATAGGTATTTAAATTAATCTAATTTTTTCTTAAATTATCTCATTCCTTTCTGTACAGTCAATTGAATGAGAAATCTCTGATGGATACAAACATGTCATTCCTGAAGAAACATGAAGGTACTTTCTGCAAATTTTTAGTTTGTCTCATCTGCTTTATGCTGTTGTCAATATGTGTTGAAAGTTTTTGTTTTTACTACTGCAGATTCCTTGATGCACAGAGTGGCTGTTGCAGAAATGCTTTATCTTTTGGAACCAAATAAGAAGTCTGAGGCTGTTAAGTTGATTGAAGAGTCATCTAATAACAGGTTATTGATGTAATATATTCTGTTATATTATGGTCTCAACGATGTTTGCTATCATGAATGTTATGATTATAATTATTACGATTTTATTGATCTTTTTATGTTTTCTCTGAAATAAAACTATTTCTACAGCAATGGGGCTCCTGGACCTGCTGGGCAGTGGAAGCTGAAGGACTGTATTTCAGTTCACAAACTCTTGGAAAGCATTTTAGTAGATAAGGATGCTTCATCTAGTAAGTTTGTCTAGCCTTTCTAGTGTGTTTTCCTATTATGAAGATTGTGCCTCATATCTACTCTTTTAGTGCAGCCAACTTAGTTTTGTTGTAAGTGTAAAAAGTTCATTAGCTAATTTGGTTTGACTGACAAATTCCCCTCTCTAATAGTTGGTAGCATGATGCAGTCTTCATGAATAATTTATAGGCTAGGGTAACTCATAACTTAACTGTAAGCTTGGTAAATCTGATTGGAGAGGATGTTTTACTTCTCTGTTGCTACAATTAATTTTAAATTAAGCTGGACTGTAATCCTAATATGTTCCAACCTTGATGACTTGGTGCGAGTATTCTCTTTGGAAGGCTCTGCCAAAAATTGGTCTGTTAAAAAATTAACATAGCTCGAATTTGTTGCCTCGAGTATTACCTGGGCGCCATTCACAATTCAAAGAGTTGAGTCCTGCTTCTCATTTTTGTATATTAGTTGCTTCGGACACACACATATGTCTGTATCAACATTTTGTAGTTCTTTTACAGTGTTTTATGCAATACTTATATCTTGAATGTGGATAAAACATTTTTTTAGTCATCATTCTGCATCTTGCCTTATTATTGAACTTGTGTACGTTCTGTTGGGTTAGAGTTGATTTTAATTCTTGTCATTTTTGTTTCCTTATTTAGCTTTATTTCATCTACAACATGCGATCTGAATCTTGCAGGATGGAAGACCCGATGCGCCGAATATTTTCCTCATTCTGTATATTTTGAAGGAAGTCAGAGCTCTGTTCTCTCAAATGCGTATCTGAACTCCGCATGTCAAAATTCTGAAAATGGAGCCACAAATCCTCCAGAGATTACTGGCTCAGTAAATGGGAAATTGGAAACATTCAAGGACCTGAAGATTTAACTCACATGATAACATCTGGTCAGCAGACAGATCTACAGTATAGTAGACACATGCCTATTTAAGCATGACTTGTTTGGAAGTCGGAGGTAAAGGGGCCGTGTTACGGTGGAGTTGAGACAAATCTGGATGATATAATCTCAAGTTATCCCTCGAAGGGCCGAGTTCGTTTTGTGCAAGTTTTGCTCTCCTGCACCTATCCTGTGCCTTGAAGATATGTATAATTAGGTCCGTAATGATTAGGATTTTTTCATTATTTTTCTATGAAGATGTGCTTTCAGTGATATCCTTGCTTTGGGTATCATGATGATTGGATACTCTTCATTTGGAGTTCGATTCTTCTTTCCAAAGAACACTGGAGGGTTAAAAGTTTTTGAATTATAGGGTTCATCTTGTTCGTCCGCTTCAATATTGTTGTATTGCTTTTCTGATATTCCGAAATTGTCTTGTAAAAGCGTCATTCCATGCGACAAAATTTTGGTCGATACTACAATTTAACTAGAATTTATGTCTTGGCTTAGCATGGGAAACTTCTCACGTGCCTTCTATAAAATTTTTGCAATGTTGCTGCATAGTACGTCCCGTTATCTTCCTCCTATTGTGGCACTAGCACTTAAAAATGTGCAATCTGGATAGAATGGGGTGTTTCATATCTGGTAGGCGTTAATGACCGTTTGGTCGGCAATTTGGCTCAAAAATGACCATGTTGGGCGGCAATCTCATTTATTACTATTTAAAGGAATGGTATTAAAAGTTTGTGAAATACTAGTAAAATTCATGTTTTGGATTTGGAAATGATAACAATGGCATGTTATGAAAATTTATACAAAATTTTTTTCCTATGTGTTCAGTCAACTTTACAATACTTATAGAGGCAATGGCGGAGACTATACGTATTTAATGATGTTAATTAACATCACTTAAATTTTTTAAGTTGACAGAGTAGTTGTCTTTGTAATTCGTTAGTATTTAGGGTAAATTTTAGTTAAATTCTTATTAATTCATTCAATAAAGGTAGCATGTGAGAATCGAATTAATAGGGTCTAAATCTAATAGTTAATCAACAGAGCGAGAGTTTGAAATTAACAAGATCATATTTAATCACATAAATAATCCGAAATTTTATAGACACTAACAAGAGTTTGATCATACAAGAATTTAGGGGATTCCCGACACCCTAGATCTCTTCATTATATAGTTTAAACCCATTTCATATTGCATTTTTAGTTTGTTAGACAAAAATCAATCAACCATTTTTCTCTTCAAGCAATATTTTCAGTAGAGTTTAGCAAGTTTCTTATCCTAATTTTCTTGTGTTCGACCCGTATCTACACGTACACCGTACGCTTGCGGTTAAATAAAATTTACACACCATTTTTACAATACTATTTAATTTTAGAGTCTAAAACTAAAGTAATATAGTATCTAGTTAAAGTTGATTTTGGATTTGGTTAAAGTTTAGAGTGCAGTCTAATTTAGTCTCAAGTCTGTGGCTTCAATTTATTTAAAAGATTAGACCCATTTTGAATTAATTTTTATTAGACTAATACCATTGATTCAAACCCATTACATATAAAAAATAAGAACAAAATGTTTAAATTAGGATCAAATATGGGTCTTAAAAAATGTAAAATGGGTTATTCATCATTGACTTATGGGTCATAGGTACATACTCCAGATGGACTTAGGTTGAGGCAGACTGAAAGATTAAAAAAAATAAGATAAATAAACAATTTAATTCCGAATATAAGATTCGGGAAAACTTATGTCCCAAAATAAGTTTCCGTACATCCAAGCCTAGCCTCGGGTAAGTCGCTGTTAGTAACAGCGAATGAGGAGAAAAAAAAAATTAAAAGGCCCTAAGTCGCTGTTACTAACAGCGACTTATAAAAAAAAATATATATATATTTTTTTTAAAATTTTAATAGTACTAAACTTGAAGTAGTTGTATTTTTTTGTTTTTGAAGCAGCTTGTTTTTTAACCTTCAAACAATTATTTAATAACAGATGAACTAATTATATAAACTTGTTATTGTTTGATTAATCTTCCGATGTGGGATTGTTTTCTGGAACACATCAAAATAAATGAAACCAAAAATTAGCTCATGAATAGAGCACCGATGTGGGACTAAGTTATTGAAGAGAAAGACATCCACCATTGAAGAAGACCACTATTTGTTCTCCCTCACGCTTAATCTACTCTCCCTTTCACTGATTAATTCCTACCAGTATAGGTTGCAATAGATGCACTTTCCATGGAGGCGTACACTTCACCTAGATTGGGGTCATTATCATAGAAAATGGTAGGATCAGAAGGATAGCCACTTTCTGAAGCAAAAATCCCTCCATTCAAACCATGCATCAATCTCATGGAATTAGAGTTCTGAGCAAGAAGTGTGTCAGCCATCATTGATAGTCTTGTCTGATCAATGGCATAGCAGTAACTTACATAAAACCATACTACACTTCACCTAGATGTCTTCTTCAATGGAGAACAAATAGTGGTCTTCTTCAATGGTGGATGTCTTCCTCTTCAATAACTTAGTCCCACATCGGTGCTCTATTCGTGAGCTAATTTTTGGTTTCATTTATTTTGATGTGTTCCAGAAAACAATCCCACATCGGAAGATTAATCAAACAATAACAAGTTTATATAGTTAGTTCATCTGCTATTAAATAATTGTTTGAAAGTTAAAAAACAAGCTGCTCCAAAAACAAAAAAATACAGCTACTTTAAGTTCAGTACTATTAAAATTTTTTTAAAAAAAAAAAATTATTTTTTTTTTTATAAGTCGCTGTTAGTAACAGCGACTTAGGGCCTTTTAATTTTTTTTTTTTTCTCCTCATTCGCTGTTACTAACAGCGACTTACCCGAGGCTAGGCTTGGATGTACGGAAGCTTATTTTGGGACATAAGTTTTCCCGAATCTTATATTCGGAATTAAATTGTTTATTTATCTTATTTTTTTCAATCTTTCAGGCAGACTCTTATTGGTTGAGTCAAGGTACAAGTCAATTGAAAATTAGTCATATTATTTGTGTTAGATCGGTAATTACGTTTGAGATAAAGGATTGAATCATGAAAGGATAGAGTCTAAAAATAGAGTAAGATTTGATACAATGACTACTATTGATTACTTTTTATGGACCAAGAACAAATATTAAAGTTAAATGTAACTATCTTTGACAGATCAGACCCTGAGCCCTCGACTCTAATTCATTGAGTTTTAAAAAATAATACTTTTATATAAAATTTAGATTAGAGGGTTAAGTTTAGGTTAAATCCAACTCGGTAGTAGACCCATGAGTATGTTGAACCAACAAATTTTTAAAACTAAAATTATAAATCCATAGAATGTGGTTTTAATTTTTCTATTGTGATTTGCAAAACTGGCCAAAAGATATTTTAGAAAACTGTTTCGCCAAATAAATTTTGGTTTATTTTCTGTTTTTAAAAAACACAAGAAAAAGATATCAAATGACACCGAAGCTAATTAAGTCGCCCATCAACCTAACAAAGATAAATCAAATTTGATTTTACATTATGTTTTAGGCTATAGAATGAAAATAATATATCAACAAAGAATAATTGATAAATAGAGTGAAATAAGAATTGGGGCAAAATAAAATAATAGAAGGGAATACTATTTAGAAAAAATTACCTAGAACATCAAACATTTTCATGATTTTCTTATAATATTCTCACCTATTGATTAACTACGAATAATCCCAACTTTATGGGGTAATTGTTTAGAGTAAATTTGGGTAACTCGATAACCTTCTATAGAGGTAAGTTACCAAAATAGTAAACTGAAAATTAATTTAAAATTAAAGAAAAATTTTAAAAATTTATATAAAAAATTCTGAATAATAAAAAAAAAGCATAAAATTTTTTTAGACATTTTTCTAACATTTTTTTCAACATTTTATTTTAATTTTTCTTTTTTTTAAAAAATCAAACTTGCTATAGCAAGTTATCCAGTTAGCGGGTTTACACTAGAAAAATATCCCTCAAAGTTAGAATTATTTATGATTAGTCAATAAATAAGAAATTTATAAGAAAATCATAAATAAGTTGGATTATTCTAAGTAATCTTTCCGTATATTTATTCATTACTCACTCTTTAATTTAAGTCCATTTTAACTATTTTGGCTAGGCTTTAGGAATTAGGACACAAGTATTAGTGAGTTGAGACACGTTCATTTGCATTATTAGGTCTATTTTGAGTTAATAGTTTCCGGTCGTTAGAAATTAGATCTTGTGTATATATTGATTTTTACATAATTATAAATTCGAATAAATATAAATTTTTTGGGTTTATTTTTCATTATCATCGTTCCCAGTGTATTCAGCCTATAAAAACTATAAAGAGGGTTTCAGAGAGGAAATAATAATTATAATTTATATCTATAAAGGAGAATGCGAGTAAAAATTGTTAGTATTTATTTCTAACACCCCCAATTACTTGCTTATATTCCCTAGAATTAGTAGATAAAGTATCACTGTCATTGCCTTCAACCTTGTACTCAATTTTCCAGCCCCCTTTTCAATCTGTATACTGTAATCAGTCAGGATTCAGGAGGTGAACAAAAACAACACTAAACAAAAGCTGCTAAAGCTTATTCAAGTTTTGCAACACCCAGAATGAGTATCATCTCAGAAATCTGAAACTTCTCTCAATCAATTTGGTATACTCTTACTCTTTTCTAGTAAGATTCTGGGTATTTATCTTCTTTGTTAGACATTCTTTTCTAAACTTTTTTACTTTCTACTTTTTCTCTCACTTGTTCCTTAAAAATTCATTCATTATTTGTCTCTTCAGTAAGGTATTTTTATCTCTACTTAGTTTTTTTACTGCTAAAAGTACCAAATTTGGAGTATTTTCTTGGAATTTTGCAATCTTCCATTAAAGGGTTTTTCTTAGCTTGAGTTTTTATGACTTGGGATTTTGTTACATGATGTTTTTCTTCTGTTTCTTCGGAAAAATTGTGTCTTTGTGTCTGATAATACTACTCTCTAAATTGGGCTTTATGTTCGTTTGTGAAATGAGATTTAGTTGCTGTTGTGCTCCATTGATGGATCTGTAGTTCTCATTTTTGATATTTTCCAGAAAAAGCTAAAAAGTTTGATAATTTAGGTTAATTAGCTGAATATAGAAATAGGGTATCTTTTATAGTTTTATTTGAGCATTAATTTTATTGTTGTAACCAAAACTTTGATTAAAATTGTAGTTGAGCTTACCTTTTTCTTTAGCACTGTTTGAACTGTGAAACAGAATATATGAAATTCAGAAATAGTTAAAAGATGGAAATTTTCTAATTTGAGTATAATAACAAAAATGGGTATCTTTTTTTTTTTTTTGGGGGGGGGGGGGAGGGGGGGGAATTCTTGTATTATATGAACATTTGGTTGAAATCATTGTGTCACTATCATCTACCTGTGAGTTATAAAGTTGGGTTGTTTTCAGATTTACTTCTTTTAATACCATTAAAACTATAAAAATTTAGCTATGAATTTGATATTAGATAAAATATTATGATTCTAAACCTGTATATGTTGCAATTGTAGCCTTTTCTGGCTGCTAAAGTGGATTGAAGTTAAATTATCTTAATTTGTAGGTGTTTGGTTACTAGTGAGTGGTGACTGATAAGAATTTAAGGCTCGTGCAGTCGTAATTGGAGTATTGGAGTAGTTGGAGGGCGTAAAGCGAGTATAACTATACTAACCTCTCTATGCAACGCTCCCTCAACGCAGTTTTGTTTCCGGGTTTTAATGGGATATCCCCTGCTGGTATCACATAGTGAAGCATTGAGTGATCAGTTCCCTTTACTTATGGAGCGTTCCAATAATCTTGAAGGTCATCAGCATGTCATTGACATTGCGGTTTCTAATGATGCGCCATTAAATTTTCCTAATCAAGAAGAACCTCATAATACTGTAGATAGAACATCAAATAGTGTACCTCGAATTAACCCATCACAATCATCGTCTTCCGGTAGAATAAACGTTTCGTACGTGGGAAGAGGTGATTCATATGGTTATTCCAGCCCGTTGAATTCTGGTCTATGGATCTCAGTTGAGCTGATTGTCACGCTTGCGCAAATTGTTGCTTCTGTAGTTATTTTGTCGTTGTCAAGATATAAGAGTTCAGAAGCCCCATTATTTGCTTGGGTTGTGGGTTATGCGTGTGGCTGTCTTGCAACGCTTCCGATTCTTTATTGGCGTCTTCGAAATTGCAGCCGTGGTCCTGAGCGAATTTCAGTTCAATCACATCAGAGCTCCTCTGGGACTGTCAGTGCTGGAGCTACTAACTCCAATTCATCTCTCGAGCAAGAAGAGATGGATAGCTATGGTGATTCTCGTACAATTGCGAGGAACAGTCAAATAAGACAAAGAATTAGTGTACGGTAAGCTATTGTTCTTTCATCTTAATGGCCAGTTTGATGTGCTAATTTGTAATGTGTTTGATTGGGAGTACTTTCATTTTACTCTTACTGCGTTTAAATGTTCTAGAGGGAATAATATAGATTGTTTCTGTTAGATACCTGAAAATAAGATGGAAAACCTCAAAAAGCTTGAATGATCTATAGATTTTGGCATCTTAAATATGATGACTTCATATTTTGATGAACTTTTTATAATTTTTTAAAAGGCTTATACTTGGAGTCTTAGATGCTATGCTTCCAACCGGAAGTTCCTCTTTCAGATAAATGCATTTCCATTCGGACATTTTAGTTCTTATTTACTGTTAGAGCTTATAACATATCCTGGGGCATCAATCATCAGCTTAAGCTTTTGGTTGAGTTGGTTTTTTGACATGTTATCAGAACCAGCGTGACAAGAGGTCACGGGTTCGAATCTCAACCACCCCTCATTTAAAATAGAATATTCAGCGTCACAAATGGGCTAATATTATTAATGTCATTTACACCCCAAAATATGTTTATTTCATCATTACTAAGAGATATTGCATCCGCAGACTTAATGGAATTGTTGAGCACTTCAAAATGGCGTTAGACTGCTTCTTTGCGGTGTGGTTTGTCGTGGGTAATGTGTGGATTTTTGGAGCACATTCCTCTCCTTCCGTGGCTCCAAAGTTGTATAGGTACTTTAACGTTACCTTAACCGATTTTTCTTATAATATCTATATCTAAACAGGTCATTTGAACGGATCTTTGGGATGTATGCAGGTTATGTATAGTTTTCCTTACTTTCAGTTGCATCGGGTATGCACTTCCGTTCCTATTATGTGCAACCATATTTTGCTGTCTTCCTTGTATTATCTCAGTAATGGGTATACGAGAGGATCTTTCAAAACCCAGAGGAGCTAGTACAGAAACTATTGATGCTTTACCGACCTACAAGTTCAGGTTGAGAAAAAATGATGGCATAGACAGTGAACAGATGCGCTTGAAGGCTAATAAAGCTGGCTATTTGTCCAATGGAACTCAGGATGAGCGTGTCATATCCAACGAAGATGCGGTAAGTTCCATGTGTGACTTGTCTATGAAAGTTGTGAGTACTTACCTATTATAAGCTTTATGATAAGGACATTTGAAAAATGACTAGGAAAAAAGACTTGTCTATCAAAGATGTGGTAAGTTTTTCTTCACTTATTTCAATGGTGGTGTTTGGCAAAATAGCTTATTAGGCAATTTTAGTTTATTTTGATACAAATAGAGTGTTGAGTGGTCAAACCATCCAATGTTAGTGTATGGTAAATTAGCTGGTTGAAACAACTTATTGTTATGAATAAGTTGTTTTTGAACAAGCTGGTTCAAAATCACCCGTCAACTAGTCAAATCAGCCGTCATAATCAGCTAGCAGCTACTGGCTATCAGTTGTTTGCCAAACACCCCCAATAGATCACTCACTCACAATTGAGTTCCGTGTAGAAGTAGATTGATATTTTGACCAATGTTCTTTTACCAATTAGAACTTAAATAGCAAGTTCTACCAAGCGGATTGACATTTTGACCAATCTACTTCTACGGTTCCACCATTTCGAACCGGAATAGCAATTCTACCCAGCTGACCCATGTATTGTTCATTCTTCCTGTATACTCAACATTAAAAATTTAAATAAGTGCTACCATGTTTTCCCTTTTTCACGGTCAAAAAACTTACTTTTTGTTTGATATGTCACAACTCACAACTCGTCTAATTTGTTACTTTCCTATTTGTTGATGGAACTCGGTGCAGCTATGTTGTATTTGCTTGGCAGCCTATGCCGACAATGAAGAGTTAAGGGAATTGCCGTGCTCCCATCTGTTTCACACCGAGTGTGTGGACAAATGGTTAAAGATCAATGCATCGTGCCCTTTGTGCAAGCTTGAGATTAGGGAGGACAGAAGTAAGCTTGTGCCAAACGATCGAAACAACAGTAGCCAACAAAATGCAAATGATGAAGGTGATGTCGGTTTAACTTCAACCGGCGTTTCATGATTCTGAGTGTTAGATTGCCCCGCTTGCTGTAATTACAACCCGCTGCTGCTAGGCAGCTAGCAAATTAAGTAGGAGCAGTTTTCATTTTTGTAAAAAATGCAAATGATCATACTCAGAGACTGGTTCTAAAAATGTTGAATGACATTGGGTGTTGTTTGTAACAAATAACAATGCATCTTATCTGATTACTGCTGTGTAGTGGAAGATTCTACTTACAAGTTTGATCATCATGATATGTATTATGTGATGTTGATGTTAGTTTGATGAATCAAACAAGTGTCAAAGTGAAAATCGAAAGGAAAAATTTCTTGCATATGATTAGGAAGAAAAAAAAATTGTTCTTGTGGAATCTTCAATGTAAAGTCTCTAATCCAACTTCTGTTAAAATTGAGTTGGATTTATCGTCAATGTTAGCACATAATTGAAAAAATACGATCTAAAAGACCAATACCAAATGACAATGTGAGGAAAGATTTCAATGACTTCAAAAGTGTACATCATCTTTAATTTATTGATATTGGACAAATCATACGTACAACTTCCACATCAATTCATTATTCTTCATTACAAAAGAACATGTCTAATGTAGACTTGTCAAACGGTTGGTCAAGTGGGTTTTGGATCGGGTGAATTTCAATTGTATTTGATTCAGTCAGACAAATTGAGTTGTTTTATTTTGAATTTTGAGTTAGATTTATCTTTGAAACTAGACAATTTATGATAAAAAACAATCAATATATTGCTTTTAAAGTTGAAACAAAATATATTCACTTAAAATAAAAAAAAGACTATATAATGAATCTCGACTAACAAATTATAAGTTGAATGAGAAAAATAAATGAGAAAATTATAGAGCACAAAGAAACTAGACAATTTAAATACGATTTTAACATCTCTTACTTCTAAAAGGTTTTCCCCCTTCGTTTCATCAATTTGTCTCTCTTTCATTTGCTTCAACTTTATCAAGGACACAATAAATATTCTCGCTATTAACGTACAATTGATGTGACAATTCACTAATTCTTAAATGAAATGGTTTAACAATGAGACATTTCTATTGACCTTACTTAATATTGTTTAGAGTATATAACATATTCTTAACATAATATTAAAAGCCAATAGGATAAGAAATTACGGCCTTACGGATTTTCAACCCAACTAATCAAAATGTTACAAATTAAGTAAAACGGAAAAAATAATTTGTAATTTGTAGACTAGCCTAAGACTTGGGACAGCCCGCTCATACATTTGTATGTTGTACTAAATCCCAACGGCAAGTCGGCAATTACAAAAGTTTTGCACAACCCGCCTCTTTAATTCTTTGAACACTGTAACTGTAGTAAACAAGATTATTCAGGTCCACAAATCAAAATCTACACCCTCTTTCTTCTTAAATCAACCAATCTTTGCACAAACTTGTGCTAATCCAAACCCACCAACCGTCTTTGAAACGCTTCATCAACATTTATTGCAGGAAAAAACGTTATCATTTATGCATTAGACTTCCCTTTTACATTCCCTCTTCAATGGTATACTGATATAGTAAAATCATTACTGTTTAGTGGGCCTTTTTCTGGTATAATATCTCCTTTTAGTAATTGCTAAGTACCCTTTTTCTCTGTGTGCTGAAAACCATTACTCTTCCTTCAACCTTTTTTCAAAAATCATGGAAACTAAGAGTTTCTTTTAGTGGGTTTTGCTTAAAGTTTGTATCTTTTTTAGTTGGTGGTTTGATTTATGGTGATTTCTCCATTTTTCTCTTAGTGGGTTTGTTTCATTTGGTCAATTTTCTAGGAGAAAGTGAAAGACTGTTTTTTTACTGGGTAGTAGAGTGTTTGGCTGAAGATTGGGAATGGGATTTTTAAACACAATACTGAGTATTTTTGGGTTTGGATTTGGATCTTGTATTGGGGTTGTAATTGGCTTCTACTTCTTCATCTTCTTTCAGTCTACTGATGTTAAGGTTTGGTTTTGAATCTCAGTTTTCTCATGTTCTGCATTTTTGAATTGCTTAAGTATATGTTTTCTTATTATGTTCATATCTCTTTATGTGTTTTGGCCTGAACCCGTAAACTTTGATATTTTGGTGGTTGTGTTTCGCTAAAAATAAAAATTGAGACGGTAATTCGTAAAAGTGCCAAAACTTTAATTCTGTAATTCGCAAATTATTCTTAATTATATTGTTAGGGTTAAGTTTCATTTTATGCGGTGTTCTTACTTGCTCTTGCAGAAGTATCTGTGCAAGAAAAAGCAACCAAGCAATGTGGCAAATTTTGTAAAACTGTTGCAGATAAATTTTTGATCTATTGTTTCATTTAGCCGACCTCCATCTTTTGGGATCAAGAATTTGGCAATGTTAATTGTGTTGCAGATAAAATATGTATGTGCCATATTGATTTGGTTTTGGATTATCTTAATGCTAGGATCCTGAAGTTCGTCCATTGGTCGAGCTAGACAACAAGACCTTACTAAGGGTTCTTCCTGAGATACCCCTTTGGGTGAAAAATCCGGACTTTGATCGTGTATGTCTTTGCTTCTTACTTTTACGGTTCGTTTGGTAGGTGGTAATAAACAGTGATAATGGCAATGAAAACTAGTGTGATTTTGATTGAAAAATCTCTTAGTTACCTTGATGACCATGCTTGTCCAACTTCAATCATATCAATCTCTTCATTAAATTCATTCCAATGCATTATTATTGGGAAAGATGTTTTACGGTTTGTTTGGTAGGGGTAATAAACGGTGATAATGGAAATGAAAACTAGTGTGATTTTGATTGAAAAATCTCTTGGTTACCTTGATGGTCATGCTTGTCCAACTTCAATCATATCAATCTCTTCATTAAATTCATTCCAATGCATTACCATTGGGAAAGATGATATTAGGTGGTATGGAAATTTGTAAATAAAAAAATTTTTTGTGATCAAAGTTCACCATGGTAATGACATGGAACTTTTAATGATCATTCCCATTACCAGCATTTAGTACCACTAACCAAACGAGCCACTATTGTTTTAGATCTTTTTACTGATTAGCACCTAAAGTTTGAGCTTATTACTGAAGCTGATTTGTATTTGTTTTTCTATGAAGATTGATTGGCTTAACAAGTTCATACAATATATGTGGCCTTACTTAGATAAGGTACCTTCTGTTGGGACATTTTGTAACTATTTCCAGCCTTAATTTTAACTTGTTAGTTTATGATATAAGCATTGACACACTGATACGACAATTTGTCTAGGCGATTTGCAAGACTGCAAGGGATATATCAAAGCCCATTATCGCTGAACAAATCCCGAAGTATAAAGTTCAGTCGGTTGAATTCGAAACACTTAGCTTAGGCACCCTGCCCCCTACTTTTCAAGGTTAGATTTCTTGTCCTTTCTTGCTAGCTTGATCATGTTCATGGTGTAGAATAGAGAACTTTATACTCCGAATCAAGTTATAAGATGCTGCTAGTACGAGTGTGTATAATGTGTAGAGTGAAATATGACGAAATAGATTAATCGCTACTTCTTGGGATCGTGTTAGGAATGAAAGTATACGTCACTGAAGAGAAGGAGCTGATTATGGAACCAGCATTGAAGTGGGCAGGGAACCCTAACATCCATGTTACAGTCAAAGCATTTGGACTAAAAGCTAGTGTCCAGGTAATGTTAAACTGAGAAAAACAGCACGAAAAAAGATTCTGCTGTTCTGCAGGCCGATAGATCAACGCATACATTTTTTATGCAGTTCATGCTATAAGAAAATTTTACATAATCGATATGCTTTAGGTGGTCGATTTACAAGTGTTCGCTCACCCGCGCATTACATTGAAGCCTCTGGTGCCGGCTTTCCCTTGCTTTGCCAATATATATGTTTCTCTAATGGAAAAGGTAGGCTATTTCTAGTTACCTCAACCTCACTTATAGTATTTACTATGAAGAGGTCTTGGAAGGAGACTTTATAGAAGGAAGTCCCACACCTCTAAACCTTGAACGGCCTGTTTAGTAATCGGTATTGGTTGTAGGAATATCTCTTGACAAATTCAATGGCCATGCTTATTCTCCTTCAACAATCTTAATTTCTTCACAAAATTCATTCCAATGGTGCAATACATTACCATTTGAACATGTGGTATTAGGTGGTAATGGAAAATTGTGAACAAAAAACTTTTTATGATCAAACTTCCATTACCATGGCAGTGACATGATACATATCATGAAAATTTACACTACAAATCATTCTCATAACCACCAATCAGTAACATTAACCAAACGGGCTGGAAATTTACACTCGTCTAAATATGTGTTTGTGTTTTTGACGGTGGTTTAGTAGTGTTGCCTTACAATAACTTGTGAAAATTTGGGTTCTTGCAGCCTCACGTCGACTTTGGATTAAAACTATTAGGTGCAGATGCTATGGCAATTCCAGGCCTCTATAGATTTGTTCAGGTTTGTTGTTGATCATTCATCATTCTCTGTTTTAAGAACCTGCCTTTATCTTTTTTATTCTGTTATTGTTATTGAAATAGAGCAATAAACTGAACTTATTTTAGACCTGTCTATCTTGTAAAATTATTTCTATTGACAGAATCTTTTTTAAAGCAATACTTTATGCTATTTGAAACGCTTTTTCGTCTTCTGATGATCATGTTTATGCCTTAGTTATGCAATCGAATTCATGTTATCGGTACCAGATTTATTTAACTCAGTTCTGTATGCACTGCGTGCAGGAAATAATAAAAGATCAGGTAGCAAACATGTACTTATGGCCTAAGGCCCTGGAGATACCTATCTTGGATCCCGGGAAGTAAGTATTTGGGAGACTCAAAAAATTTCTCTAACCACGAATATAAACTTTTGATTTCTCATAAAATGTGTTTGCTCTGACTTTGCAGAGCTAGGAAGAGACCCATTGGAATTTTACATGTTAAGGTTGTGAAAGCAACGAATCTAAAAAAGAAAGATCTTCTCGGAGGATCTGATCCATATGTCAAGTTGAAACTTACCGAGGACAAACTTCCCTCAAAGAAAACTACCGTCAAGTACAAGAATTTGAATCCCGAGTGGAATGAGGAATTCACCATGTCTGTTAGAGATCCGGAGACTCAAGTTCTAGAGGTCTTTGTTTATGACTGGGAAAAGGTATGTATACTAATTTGGTTGTTTTTTGGCTTGACTTATAACATATTAAGAGAAAGCTAATTCATGTAAGAGTCTCTAAGGGAAAATAGAAATGTAGATTGTGTAATTGTCCATTGTTTGGTACCTTGCTTGAAAAAGTTAGAGATAATAGAAGACGGTAAAGGCAAGGAAGTGAGCAGAGAAAGTTAGTAAAGGAATTAACTTTTTTATGCGAGAGCTTTTAGAATCAATTATAGCAAATTTAATGGAACAAAATATGGTGAAAAGCTGGAAGTTGAGGTGCCTTTCTTTTGAAAGGATATTGCTTTTTATCCTTGGGAAAGTTGTTTCTCAACATTTACAAACCTAATAATGGAAAATAGGAAAAAAGGTTACCCATGTTAATTGTTCTTTAAGATTTAACAAGGTTATGGATCTAGCATTCTATCCTTTTTTTTTTATTATAGGGTAGACCAGTGTCATGATTCACTAATCTCGTCGCGAATCGGGAATCGAAAAAAGCGAATTATAGTCGGTTCTAGGCTATTCTTGGGCAAATTTGAGTGAATTACGAATTGAAAAAGCAAATTTAGCTAGTGAATTATGTTACACCGGGGTAGATTGAGGAAATGAGTCTAGGTTAGAATCGAATCCAGGACCTTTCCTGAAAAGTGGTACTTGCCCTCAAATTGAGGCAAGACTCGATTCTCGATTATGGATCTATCTTAAGTTGTAGCACGAATATGTTCTTATTTGGGAGTCGACCATCTTACAATTTTCTACTTTATTGTTGATTTCATGCATGATCACTTTAAATTAGATAACACACTAAATGTCTGAATGCTAATGTTGCTTTGAACCATCTTTCATTTCTTCCTGCCCTGTGATCACAAGATTGGCACACACGAAAAGATGGGCATTAATGTTGTTCCGTTGAAAGACCTTACGCCAGATGAAATGAAAGTCGTCACTTTGGAGCTCTTGAAAAGTATGGATCCAGATGATGCTCGAAATGAAAAGTCTCGAGGACAGGTTGTTCTAGCACTAACTTACAAACCGTTTAAGGGGGATGAGATGGCCAAAGATACTGAAGATTCTCAAGTGGTTGAGAAGGCTCCTGAAGGAACACCTGCTAGTGGTGGTTTACTTGTCATTATTGTCCATGAAGCTCAAGGTCTAGAAGGAAAGCACCACACAAATCCTTTTGCTCGGCTCTTGTTTAAAGGCGAAGAAAGAAAGACTAAGGTACGGCTTGCCCATTAACTCTGCACAAGCTTAGTTGTGCTACATCCACACTTTTAGGCCTAAGGGCCCTCATGTGAGGGGCATGATAGAGTGTTTAACATATTCAAAGGCTATAACCATCAACTTAAGCTTTTGGTTGAGTTGATTTTTCGATATTGTATCAGAAGCCAATATGATGGAAAGATCATGAGTTACCAAGGGCCTGAGCAGTTGTGCTACTTCCACACTTTAGTCTAAAGGTCCTTGTGCGAGCCATGACTGAAGTTTTTGGTTGAGCTGGTCTCTTGACATTAACTAATTGTTCAGTAACCACTTCATGAACTGAGTATTTTATTGCTGCCTTCGGATTTCCCTTGTGAGTTTAACATTAGTTATCCGCCTCATTTTTCCAGATGATAAAGAAAAACCGAGATCCCAGATGGGACGAAGAGTTTGAGTATATGTTGGAGGAACCACCAACGAACGATAGACTACACGTAGAAGTGATTAGTGCATCATCCAGAATAAGTTTAATTCATCCGAAGGTATCTCCATTGCAAAGTTTTCTGCTTCAATGATAAAAACCATCCAATGACAGCAATTTTGATCTCATGTTGATGTTTGTAACAGGAAACTCTAGGATATGTTGATATAAATCTTGCGGATGTTGTCAATAATAAGAGAATAAACCAAAATTACAATCTCATTGACTCGAAAAATGGTCGCATTCAGATCGAACTGCAGTGGAGAACATCATAGGACTCTTGAGATTTCAATAGATATGGGGACTGATAATGCAGACATGTTTTTCCTTGTAAATTTGTGAACATTCCATTGTTTTGATTAATAAAGCGTAGAAAATTCTATGCTTGTGAGTTGTGAGAATTGTTTTTCTGTCATTCCTTGTAAATTGTGATTATGCATGAGAGTTGAATTGAAGTTATCAAGTTTGTGGTCATATTTCATTCCTGAGTCGAGGTTTTGATATCTTTTTAAAGGTATGGGTATGGAGTATGGTCAGCCGTCATCTAATGTTTTTTAGACTCTGATCATAATTTTTAGGGAAAATTGTAAACAAACACCTTTTAAAACCCGGTTTTTGTAAAGAAACACCTTTTAAAATTTTTTTTGCAAATAAACACCTTTTAAGACACTTTTTGTTAAATTAAACACCTTAATTGGAATTCCGGTGGGTTTTGTCCAAATTCCGACGTTGACTTTGCGTTTTGACCTCCAAAAACATGCGCGTGTTTGCAATTTCCTTATAATACACGCTCCTTTCTTTTCAACTTCCATAAACACTCCATTTACACCCTAAAATCCCATTTGAAATCATTCTTCTCCTTCTCTCTCTTTGCTTTGAAGTTCAATTTCTAGGGTTTTCAAAGGTTGATGCTTTGATCTTCCATTTAGTATGTCTTCTTCTAGTGGTTGTTCTCGTGCCATTGAAAACTCACAACATTGTAGATGCTACTGTGGGTTGCGAATTGCGATAATGAGGTCCTGGACCCCCAAGAATCCTGGGCGTAGGTTCATGGCTTGTAAATTATATGACATTGAAAGTGGAAGAAGGGGTTGCTCGTTCTTCAGGTGGATTGATGCGGATCAAGTAGAGTGGCAAAAGGTAACTATTAATGAGTTGGTGGAGGTGAAGAAGGAATTGATGAATGAATTGATTGTACTGAGGAGTGGGTTGAGTAGGTCAGTGTATGACAAATCAGACGGTTGGCATGTTGGGAGGTTGAAGGTGGTAAAAAACTGCAGCAAATGTCAATTTTTGGCTCTTTTGGTTGTTTTATTTTTAGGAACTGTATTTAATATGATGGACTAGTTTGGTTGTGTTGTTGGTTGTTTATGCTTTTGCCTCAATTTCAATATGTACTTTTGAAGTATTCAACCGAACTCATCAGTCGTTTATGTGTTTGAATCAAATATGTTAGATGTTAGATGTTAATGTAAACTTGTAGTATTGTATAGAATCAAATATTGAATGAAACTAGTTTGGTTAATGTAAACTAGTTTGGTTAATGTAAACTTGTAGTATTGAATCAAATATGTTAGATGTTTCTCTTTTTGTATCCATTTTATACTGTGCAGCTTGCATATCATCCATTTGTTAAGCATTCAACCAATTCTCATAATGCATAATGTCATCCATAACATGAAAATACATATAAAGTCATTGACTAAGCAATAAAAAGTAATAATGTTTAACAAACAAACTTCAGAGGTACTAAATTCAAGTGTGAGATGTTTGAGATGAATCTACTGGTTGTGAGGAGTTGTTGTTGATTTCTTCTTGACTTTGGCTCATTTTACCCCTTTTCTTCTTTATGGCTTGTTTTGGAACACCATCACTCATTGGCCTTCCTCTTTTTGCTGGAGGTTTAGGGGGTGCAGGTGGGTTCTTGCATTTGCTTTTATTGTGGCCTAGACCTCCACAGTTACTGCATGCATTGGGCTTCTTCTTTCTTAGTACTGGAGGTTCATGTTCAGCTTCCCCCTCACCCTTCTCTTTGATTCTTTTTTTTTGTGATGGTCTGCCAGGGAGCTTTTTCACAGCAGGAGGGTTAGGTTTGGGATGCTCTGTAGAATCCCATTGCTTCATTCCAGGCATTGGTTGGAAAATAGGTGCATAGGCTAATGCATACATCTCCTTACTGTATGCCTTGTGCACATACATTTCAGGGTTGCCCCTGAATGCCATGATGCATTTGAATGCATGACAACAAGGGATTCCTGTCAAATCCCACCTGAAACAACCACATGAATGCCTTTTCAAGTCAACCACCCATCTATCTCCATCATGATCAACCTCAAACAAGTCAATATCAGAAATTGTCTCAAAGCAGTTCTTGGACATTTCTTGGGCACTTTTGAGCACCTTCATAGCAGCTGGCATGATTGATCCATGATAATTCCTACAACCTTCCCTTTTGTTGAAAGCCCTTGCCATGACATATCTTCTTATCCACTCCATCATGCTCAATATAGGTTTGTTTCTACACTCCCTCAAAACCGAATTAAATGACTCACAATAATTGTTCAACACCATGGCTGACTTGGACTTGGGGTTGAAAGCATGCCTACTCCACCTTTGAACAGGGATGTTGTCTAAATACTTGAAAGCATCATTAGACAACATCTTAATGGCTTGCATTTGTTCATTGAATTTGTCCTGCATTATTTAAGTGTGTTCATTGATTATTTAAGCAACAATACACTAAAATTGCCTTATTTAAACAAGAGAAGAGTTTATAATATTGCCTTGGTCCCTGCTCTTGCTGCTTGCCAAAACAAAGATTTAAAAGCCGTTCCTGCAAAATTGAGTTTGAAGTTGGCCCATATATGTCTGCAACAATACCTTATATCTGCATTTGGCACTACTTTGGAGAATGCATCCAGTAGTCCCTGTTTCACAAAAAATGTGTTAAATTATTTAATGGAATACTTGAAATGGAGCATAAAAGAGCCAGGGTATTATACCTTTTGCCTGTCAGACATGAAGGTTAGCTGCTCATTTTCATGGACCCAAGTTATGTGTTCAGTAACATTACCAAGATCTTTCGTCAACAGATCAAGAAACCATGTCCAACTATCTTTATTTTCAACTTCTGCAACAGCCCACGCTATGGGAAACAAGTTATTATTCCCATCTTTACCAACAGCTACCAAACATACTCCTGGCCATTGCCCTTTCAGGTGGCAACCATCAACACCAATTATGTGCCTACAACCTTGTAGAAACCCCTCCTTACAAGGCTGCAAACAGATGTACATTCTTTGAAATGTTGTTGGGGGCCTTTCTATGTCACTGACAACAACAAATGCAGATGAACCAACAACATACTTCCTAACTGCAGCAGCATAGTCCCAAACCCTTTGGTATTGCTCTAATGCACTACCATGAATCATGTGAAGAGCAATGACCTTGGCATAATAGGCTTTATGATACTTCACACTTACCCCAATGTCCCTAAGAATCAACTTCATGAAGTATTTGAGCTTCAGATTGGGGTCATCCCTAAAATGGTCTAAATACCTTTCAGCTAAAAATTCAGATGTAACTTTGGGATTTGCACTGTGAAATCCACAACTATGTTCACTGGTCATGCTTTTAATCTGCCAAGTTTCCTCCAATTTTAATTTTCTACAATGAATTCTAAACAAACACTTATGCTCCTCACATATGCATTGTATATACCTACCGTACTTCAATGGGCACTTGCATCTATGTTTACAATATACACTAACTCTTCTTGAATTGTTATGCAAGAAATAGTAATCATACCTGTTCATAATAGCATGGTGCCTAATGGCCTTCCTAACATCCTGCACACTTTCAAATCTAATTCCCTTCTTCAACTCCACATTTTTTTTAAAGTCAACCTTAGGATTGAATACTGGTCCATCATCTACCTTATCATCATCTGATTCTGCTCCACTGCCTTCCTCTTCTGAGTCTTCATTCAAATCATCATCTTCTCTCACTTCAACCTCTTCATCCCTAACAGTCAGTTGAGGGAACTTGTGCTGTTGCAGGCCGTTCTCAACCGTACTATCCAAGTTCTTGGTGACACCTTCTGCAAATAAATCACCACCTACTGGTATATCTTCATCTGCAGCACCATCATATAATACATCATCCTCTGTTCCAATCTGTGGTTCAGCATCTTCAATGGTTACTTGTTCAAAACAAGACTTTGTTTTTCTCCTGAAGGCTGCTATTTTTTCTACTTTTTTGCACTTAGGGTTTTGGCTATTATTTACCATTTCATTGTGGTCCAACTCAGCTTCTGGGCCAACAGAAGTACTTGGGCAACCTTCTAATACCTTAGGCCCAGCCCAACCACAATCTTCAATGTCCAAATTCTTTACAGCATCTTCAAATTCACAAATATCCTCACTTCCAGCATCATCACTATCCTGCTCAAATCCATAACTATCATTATCCTCCTCAACTCCACCAACAGCATCCAAAGAACCCACATCCAATGTACTCTGATCATACTCCACAAATACAGTAATGAAATCATTCTCATCTTTCGTTGCCAATACATCAACTAAAGGTGTGTTGGGTGTAAATTCAGTTAAACCATTCATCAAGCTCCTCCCCTTCCTCCTATAATATACAGTAAACTCAGCATCTTTCCTCAGAATGACCTTCCTAACTAATTGTACAACACCAAAAAAATTGATTTCAGAACAACCCACTTTGATATCAAGGCACCCTTCATCATACAACCTCCTTTTCTTCTTATTAACAAATCGTCCCTCATGCCATATTTTTAGGTTGAAAATGCATTTGATACCAGTTGAAGGATTAAATACAGGGTTTTTTGTCCTCATTTGCACAATTACCAAATACAAACCCTAATTTCAGAACTCCACAAACACAATGTACTAATGCGTAACAATTAAACAATTGTATTAAAAATTCGATTTACAATGCAATTGACATCAAAAAGAGAGTAACTTTATTGCGAAAAAACCCTTACCTTTAACAATCGACAAGAATTAACAGAGCAACGAATCTTCGGTCACAATCAACAATGCTGAAGGGAAATGTGGAGGGAAGGAAAGGAAGATGAGGAAGATGGAGAAGAAATTCGCGAACAATTGAACTCTACCCTGCGTTTGAAATCAATCGCGCAATATGCAACTCATATAGCTTTTTCAACGTCGGAATTTGGACAAAACCCACCGGAATTCCAATTAAGGTGTTTAATTTAACAAAAAGTGTCTTAAAAGGTGTTTATTTGCAAAAAAAATTTTAAAAGGTGTTTCTTTACAAAAACCGGGTTTTAAAAGGTGTTTGTTTACAATTTTGCCTAATTTTTATAAAAAAATATATACCGAATATGATGATGATTTCTATATGTAAATAGAACATGTAGAAGTTCAAATACATTATTTTTTGCATGTACACTATAATAGGTATAAGCTTAACTCAAATTCTAAATTTTGTTTTTGGGTTTGAGACTTTGAGTTTAATCTTTCCTCAATATGTGATTGGAACAAACTTCAATGAATTTCTTTAAATATTGGTTAGTGAAAAATTCTTGCTTTTAGACAACAAAATTTTATCCCCTGGTTCTTTACATGAAAAATAATTCTTTAAATTTTTGAAATAAAATTATTATCTCAAATAGAAGTCTCACTTATTAAATATTTATTTGGTTGTCTTTAAAGACAAATTGCTATCTGAAATAGTAGTTAGAGTATTATTAGACCAAAAAGCATAAACACATGCAAAATATTTTATATCTCTTCGTCTTATAATAATTGCTATACCCATTTTTTAATTTGGGTAATTATATGAATTTTTTTTTTTAAGTTAGGTTTGAGGGATAATCCACTCCAATTGAGCAATAAACCAAATTATTGGTTTAGATATAGTCCACTTTCAAGTTCCAATTGATTAGAGACACAAAGTTAAAAAATATATTTCTAATTTCTAATTCTATAAAGACTTGAGCTAACTCAACCCAAGTCCACTCGATGTGTATATGTTAATGAGTTGATTAACTATTATTAGTTTTTCTTGTGCTTCACAAAAATGGGTATTGAATTATATACATGATGACAATGAATCACAAATCTAACTCAAAGCCGTTTTATAGGTCAGAAATTGAAGTTTTTAATCCAACAAGTCTAAGCTTGATTCGAATATGCTTATAAAAAAAATTTAATTCTAAATATTTTTACAATTTATTTTATAAGACGGTATTAGCGAGCAACGTCTCCTACATAGGCCAAATAACCCATCTAATATATTGAAGTATTATGAAAATATAAACTTTCTTATTTAAAATCGTTTTATCGGGAGTAGCTCAAGTATTTTAGACTTGGACACGGATCCAGGGACATGATCACATGAAGGATCCGTTTTTGATATTAAAAAGAAAACCTATAATATTCATCATTCAACAACAAAAACCCTAATGGCGTGAGTATGCTATTATGCTTAGTCATTCACTCATTTGTGAGTAACTCTGTTTTCTAGTTTCTTCAGTCCCTCAATTGTGAGTGCCGTCACCGTCAGTCCTTACCGTCGACAGCTTTTACTCACCGGTAGTTCTTCCTCGCCGCTGGCAGTTACCCACTACTCCTTAACGACTCACAATTACGAGGACTTCAGCCGATCATCCTTTGTTCTTTTTTCCTCACCGTCGGCGCAGTTTCCCGCAGGTTGTCCCTTTAACCGTCTTTATCTACCTTTATTTTTATCTCTCTTCTCCAAACCCTAATTTCAACAAGTGATTTCTTACCCATTTCTATTGCAGTCTACATTTCTGTAATATCTGCATAACCTCTGCTTTTAATTGGTACTATTTTGTTCACCCATTTTATCTGTTCATATCAATTATACCTTGATACTCCATTCCCCGAATAAGATTTTCAAAGTTTTTCTAGTATTGTTAAATTTTTGGGAATTTTATCAGAAGTATTCAGAACATCAATTTCATGATTCTTGTTCATTATCTATGATTTGCAGGGGTAAATAATTACATGGATTATTGTAGAAGGCGCGACTTTTTGTTCTGCGATTTATGCGGAACCATGCTGTCTTTGATTTCTACGAAGCATGCTCGCTGCCCTTTGTGCCTCTCAAAGAAAGCTGTCAAAGGTATTCAATTATCACTTGCTCCTTTTTTTTTTTTTTTTTTGATAAAAAACAGAACCTTGAATTTTGAAGATATATATTTATGGACCTTGATGAATATTTGGTCTTGTCTGACAAGTCTCAATTGATTGTACTTGGTTGTGATAGTTGTGGTCTAGAAGGGGAACTATTGCATCAAGATGGTTGTTTTTGTCTGGATGTATCTTATGTGCTTGAAAGCAATTTGATTATTTTGATTAAAGTTGGACCCTGTGGAATTTCATTACTAGACATCCTGCATCATATGTTGAGTTCATTTCCATGTTTGTACAATTCATAAACTCATGAATAAGATTATATGATGGTTCATCATGGGTTTTTTTTATATATCAATTATTAGGGTTTCATTTGGAGTGTTCTGTTATTTGTCTGCTGTCTCTACTAGGAGTACTATCTTAACCAGGAGATTTATGTTTTTTTTCCCTTCACTTTTGAATGCTTTAAGGTTTAATATCATTTACTTTAATAGTGTTCATGAGTACCATGATATTCACAATTGACCTTTTTTTCTTCAGCGATTGCAGGGAAGGAAACACATTATACTATATCAGCAGAGGTATGCCTATATTGCTGTGTCTACTTTCTAATTTATCGGAGCTTAATTGTGTGCATAATAAAATGTTGGCTGTGTTTGGAAATTTAAAGTTGATGCATATTGTATAGTTGATTTGATATATTAAATTAACATCAGTATAGCAAAGAGCACAATCAAATGTTAGAAGTGTAATATAATAGAATGAAGAAGCATCAATCGATAATAACTAAAGTGGAAAGAATATTTGAGGGTTTTTTAATGGAAATTTTGATGTGGTAACCTAACTTAATGCTTATTCATTTTTTCGATTTTTCAATGTAATTTACTTGTTCTATTTTGCTTGTTATTTTGGAGGTGATCCACTAAGGTTTAAGGTAAAATTATACTGAGCAATCATTAGAACAAGACTACATATGGGTAGCAATGTTGATTTTTTTAAAATGGATTATACTAGCTAGATGAGTTAGCCAAGTTTCATATGCTTGGATGGATGGGCGGTTTTACGATAAAGAATAGAATTCTGAGGATATAAGGAAGGGTTTTGGAGTTGTATATTTGAAGACAAGATGGAAAAAAATTCTATATGTTGCTTAGGTTATGTGCAAAGACGCTGAATAATGTCATTAATAAAAGCAAAAAGTTGAAACTTGGGGCTCTTGGAAGAGGAGGTAGGTCAAATATGACTTGGATAACAATTTTGAAAAAGCATGCGCTGCATATGACGACAAATAAGAATAAATGGAGAAGAATATATGTGAATGATAATTGAAAAATAATTTTTTATTTATGTAGATTTCTACATTATTACTTTTGCTATTCATTTTACAACATACAATGAATTTGGACTTCAACTGCAAATTAAAATGTTGCTGACTAAGCTGAGATATTGACTGCAAAGTTAGACACCAATTCTCAATTTGATAGGGCTGTTATTGAAAGTCTTGAACCATGAGTGTCAAACACTAGTGTTGCATGATCAGAAGCAGAAACTGCTTTGTGATGATGGTAACAATCCGGGTATAAATCAAGGAATACCCCAATTACGTATATGATCTCTCCATTATTAGATAATATTCTGAATCCCTAGTTAGTTTAGGTGAAACTGAGGTCTTGAAAAAAGAACCTCTTGTAGATTGCGACACACATGCCTTTTGGCTTTTGCTCAAAGTCATTTAATCCTTGGATAATTGGGCCCCCTCTCAACTTATACAGGAAAAGTTTGATATTGTTGAATGAACCAGAATGAGTTTTGATTAGTTAGGCTTTTAATCAAACAAATCAAGATCAAATGGGATACGCATTTCTCAACTCAAGTCCAAACTTGCAAAGCTTTTGATATTTTCACTTGTGTAAAAGATCTTTTCTGAATTTAGGGATATTTTCACATGCTTTTAATGTTTAAAGTTGATCCCAAGGATACAGAAAGCTCACTTGATTTTGCACGAGCAAACACAAGCATAATTTAGTTATGGTAGAATGCAACTTGAAGTTTTGGTTCATGAAGCGAACCCCATATTGTTGGAATCAAGGCTTTGGCAACTTATTGTATAATCACATCTACTTATGCTTGTAAAGTCTTAATCAATTCACCCTAATTACATCACAAGTCTAAAACACTAGAACTTCATACGTAATCTTCTAACCAATATCCTACTCTTAAGATAACTATAAGAACCAAACATTTTGAATAGCCAAGTGCGCACACCTCATCCACACGTCTTATGGCTCCTCAACAATCTCACAAATGTGATTCTTCAAATGCATGGGTTGCATGTCATTCTTTAACTTTCATGCACAGTCTTCCCCCAAAAACTAAAAGCCAATGAAAATAGCTACTATGAGTAGCTTTTTGGTTTTTGCTTAAAAGTCATTTACTAAATACTTTTTTTTGGCTGTTTGACAAACAAAAAAGTTAAAAGTTTAAAGCCAACAAAAAAGCCAATAAATAAGCTAATTGCCAAACACTTCCAGAGTCTTCCCTCAATAGATTTGAAGTATGAACTTGGGTCACACATGATTCATTGAATCCAATGAAGATACAAACAAGCAGGAAGTTGGAGTAAGGTAGAATACACACTGCCTGGATTTCCTCCTGCTACATCAATGAAGTAGCAGTTTGCAGGAATATTGGAGGGGGAAACTCCTTCTACAGAGAGAGACTCATTTTTCTGAGAAACAAAACAGTAGTATTACATTGAGTGAACTTAATTTCTCTGATTGATTTTCCGAAAATTTTTGGGCTGTTTCTTTTTCTTTTTCGCTGACACTGCTCTCTTTCACTTGTAAGTATATTAGAAGGTCATTACAGATAGAGCCATTTGTGAAGGTTGATGGCGTACTTACTGGTGAAGTGAAAGTGCAAAGACAACAGGTTTGTGAGACTAGTGCATATAGATTCGAATACCCGATATACAACATTTTTTTTATTTACATGGAAATATCAATTTTGATCACTGTATTCTCTCATCACCTTTTTGCAGATTAACCAACCATGTGAAAAGTGTGGACATAGCCCTGTTGAGCTAGTTGATTCAAGACAAGTAAGCTCTAAAAACATGTTTGCAATATGCATTCTTGTTGTTAAACTTATTCCTTTAATTTAATTGTTCATTTGAGAGCTGAACTCTACTCTTTTATCAACAGACGAGATCAGCAGATGAAGGACAGACCAATTTCTACGAGTGCCCTTCTTGCCGACACCGATGGAAGGAGAACTCTTAGCTCTTATATTTTTGTGGCAAGGAGAGTATGGAAAATCTTCTGTCTCATCCAAAAACCAGTATTTGGTATTTTTTCTTCTAATTTGTTTGTGATAGGATGATCTGTTGTGGCTGTCTTCCTCAGTTTATATAAATCTCATGTTTTTTCCTCAAAAATCTTTTTTTTGTTTGTTTTGCATCCAATCTTGGCCAAATGTTGGGAGCATTGTACGAGTTGTACGTTATATACGATGTTTTGGCAATATATTATCGGTGATGTTCAGATGAATAATCTACAAGAGAGGTTGATTTGTGTTATCGTACGAGTTGTTTTTATTTATTTAGTTTTCAACAGTTTTTTTGATACAACTTTGAAATGAAAACCAAGGATAACATGGGCAATACATACGATAAATTGGCCTAAAGTTTTAAATGTCATTTTAAGAAAATAATTGGACTTAGGAAGGAAAAATCTGGACTGGACTTGAATTTTTGGACTCAACCTGGAATCAAATTTAGACTTCACTACTTTAAACTTAAGTAATTCCAATGCAGCCTATTATTTTTGGTTTGATGTTAAATTAACTAAACACTAAAGGAAAATGAGGATCCATCTATGAAAACTTAGGTTTCCGAGTGGCCTTGCCTTCTATGTATGCGATTAGACCAAAAGATCATCATCATCGTGATATCCTTCCTCATACTGAACATCTTTTTCTCAAAGGATCTGAATAGGTTTCTACTTGTAAGATGACTTTTCAGCAATGACTAAAGGTTCAAGATCAACCACATTAGACTTATTCGAGATGTATGCCTCTTCATGAGTTCGACAGTTCGACCTTATGGCCGAAGCACCAACTCCTATTGCATTCAATGCTCCTTAGTTCAGAATCATAGGTTGACCTAGCGGTTGAAGACTTTCTCTCTCACCATGGATTCGATTCTCACTTCCTATAGGAACATCAAGTCCTCTTTCCTCCTCTTGCCTGTAAGATGATTCTCCTAACCGTGAAATGCTCTTTCATTTCTTCCCTTTCCTTTCTTTGTCTTCTCCGCTCTTTCCCGTGTAGATAGCCTCTCAACTCCCCTCTTGAGCTAAATGGGTTAATATGGGTTCATCAATTTCAGATGTTAATATCCCTTAAACTTATAAACATATATAAAGGTAATTTATTATTGCCTTATCTTTACATAAACTAAAAGCCAAAAGAACAAAACAAAAATAGAGGAAATCTAATGTAGACAATTGACTAAAAATTGCACAATTGATCACTACACAATCAATCAGGTGTCTCATTCACATTCCGTTCATTACTGCCTTCAGTTGTTCTCTCCCTTGCCTTGCTAGCCTGCATATAGACTTAAATGCTTCAGTTGATTCACAGCAGAAAATAGTAAATCCTTCACACAAATTGGAAATAGGAGATGATTTACCTGTTTTTGCCAATCGGCTTGTGCAGCTACTACAAGGAGTAGTATCGACTGTAAGACTGATCCAACAAGTATTCCGATCCATAAACCTCTCGCTTTCATATGGTAAACAAATCCGAGCACTATAGCCACCGGAATCCCTACCAAGTAAAATGCTCCTAGGTTAACATATGCTCCAAGTCTCTGCCATCCACTTCCTTTTGCAATTCCTGCTCAGCCATTGCTTTTGATTGTTATGGTGAAATTTAGCTAGACTGCCATAAAAAATTGAAAAACTCATGCAGGAATGATTGTTGGTTGTAGCTGTTGATTGGTTAGAATAATTAAAGTAATGATTGATAAGCTAGCTGTTTCAGCGAGCTGATATAGAGATGTTGTTTATTAGAGAAAAAGAAATTGAAACTAACCAGAAAGGACCATCTGAAGGCCATCCGTGATGATGGAAATACAAAGGAAAGGAACCAAAGTAGATACATATTTAACGACTTCTTTCACATGACTGTAAGCATAGCCTACTATATGACGACAACCAAATAGGATCACACTTGCAAGAAGTCCTTCTATTACAACGGTACATGTTACAACCCACGCTGATAGCTTTGCTACATATGGATTTCCTGCTCCGATCTCATTCGACACTCTTATACTGCATCCAAATATTAGTATCAGTGTAATTATCGACTATCGTATCATCAACATTATACCTAGTTCAATTATCGGATATGAGTCGAACTGAATTGAAATGAGTTAAGGGATGGAGAAATTTACCCTACAGCAATACCTAATCCAAGTGGTATTGTGAAGTGTAATGTTGATATATTTAAACTGCAAATCAAAAATTGTGCTCCTCCATCTTGAAAAGATTATCAACTCCACAAAGTCTGATGTTAACCTAGGGTTAACATCATAGGTTTTTTGTTTGTGTAGTGGATAATCTTTTCTATTAGGAGGAGGTAAGATTAATTTTGAATTAGTAATACATTCGATATAATAAATAATTTTAAAGTATGCTTTTTATATAGGAAAAATTACCTATAATAATTCAATTTTTTTTTTATTTTCTTACAATAATTCCAATGATGGATTAACCAAGAATAATCTCAACTTTTGAGTAAAATCACAAAAAATATTGTTGTTCAATTGTTAACTTGTAATTGTAGGTTAGCTTTTTTTAAAATAAAGAAAAAATACAAATAAGTAATAAAAATACTTAAAATTATAAGTAAAATATAAAAAATTAACAGAAAAATCACCTCCCTCCTCTTCCCTTGTTGTCCCTGAGCTTTTTTTTTTTTCCTTCTCACCTCTTGATTTTTCCCCTTCTTTCTAAGAAATTAGTTTCAAATCATGTATTTGGCTTCTTTTCTTGATTTTATTTTTCTGTTCCCATTATGTTCATTTATTAACATCTTTCTTGCTTTCTTTAATTTGTAATATGTCCTAAAATTAGAGAATACTTAGTTTACCTCATTTGCAATTATGAGATTTTATAAAATTGGTGAATTTTGTTTAAATTAGAGGGAAAAATCAATTCAAAGAAAGTTAAATAGTGAAAACATGAAAATGCAATTGAATTCATGTTGGTGTGGATTGTATTTCATTTCTCATTATGCCACCATTTTCATCTTGAAAATCAAACATTAACAAACCTGTAAAAAGAGGAGACAATATGTAAAAAAATTTAAGAGCAATTTTAGAAGTCTATAGCACTTTGTCTTGGTTAATCCAAAAAAATAGGTTCAAAAAAGTCCAACAAAATCCAGGATATAGTAAGGCTTCAACAAATCTTAAAAAACTGGAGGAAAACAGCAAATGCATATATATATATATAAAAAAAAAAAAAAAAAACGAAAGAAACAACAATGGAAGCAGCAACACTAGTAGTAAAGGCATAAAATTCCTTAAAAAAACTATCATTTTCAGATAACTCTGTTTCTTAACAATTTGTGTTGGAAAAGAATTAAAAAGATATGTAATCCCAACTAAGTATTTGGGTCACCTAGCATTTGGGCTTCTTTTAAGGGTAGCTAAAGAAAGAAGAATTTGGATTTCATTAAGGTGTTCTTAAGATCCTTTGTGACGTCATCGTTTTTGAAAGGATCTTGAAAATGGTGGAACAGAAAAGGGTTGAGTTTTATTTTCATAAATTAGAGCTAATGGAGGACTTGTTTTTTTGTTAGTGAAGAGTGAAGTGAGAGCAGAAAGACAGTAAGTGGAAGAGGGAGTTTTAGTTTATTAAGGTTTAATGAAAAAAATAAAAGAGGAAATTGATTTTAATTTTTGCCAACAGGTTGCAGGTAAACAAACAGCACCACAAGTTAAATGAACCAATATATGAAATTATTCATAGTTAATTGATAGTTAGGATTATTGTAGGAAAATCAGTAAAATGTTGGATTATTCTAGATAATTTTTCCTTTTATATATGCATACGTACCATATAGAAAGTACCGATGTCTCTAGTTGTGGATTGGGAAGACGACCTGCCAATAATGTCACGATTTCGAAAGCCCACCACTTGAGGCTATTGTAGGCATCATAATACATGCATGAAGTAGTTAGAAACAAATTCATATAAAAAACACTAATTATTTATTGAGATAGTCTCATTGTAAGATGATTTCAATTGAGTTAAGCCAAATTATTTATAAAAAAAAAACTGCTTTATGTACAATTGTGGATTTAGATTTCTTTATTTTTTCATTTTTTTTACTAATAGGTTGTTTGTATGGGCCGTCTCAACTTAAGACGCTCTCATACATGACGTGTTGATGTGTATTGAAGTATTTCTCAGATAAAACGCTCTCACGGTGAGACCAATTTTATTAGGCTAACCTAATGTACACTTATTGTCTTAAAATAGTAACTTACAATCTTAAAGTTGTCAATTAGAAAAATAAGTTAATTATATGAGCTCGTCTTATAGTAAGACGGTTTCATACAAAACTTTCTGATATGTGTTAATATTGAGTGAGAGAATATATCTTACCAAACCATCAAAGCCGCAGGAAACCCAAATCGAAGAAAAGGCCAAATGTTGTAGAAAACTTGTTTGGAGAATTGTACACGAGTTTTTTCACAAGCCGCAGAAAAGTGAATATAAAGTCCAAGAAACAATATATTTAGACAACCACAAAGGCTAAGAGAAAAGGCAACAGCTTCAATCCCAAACTTCAATTTATAAACAGAAATCCAAGCAAATAAACTTGTTATTCCAAGACCAGCTCCAAAGTTTAACAACAATGGCAAAACCAAACTTTGACATTGCAAAAACCGAATCATGGGATTGTAGATGGCAGCAGCAACGAGTCCCGGGATTAGCCAAACCGAAAATTTTCGAGCTTCTATCGATATTTCTGGGTCTTGACCCAGTAATATAAGTAATTTGTCCATGAAAATCCATAACAGGATGATTGGGATGCAGATCAAAAGTAAAGATATGATTGCACTGTAAACATATGTTCCTATTTGTTTGTGTTGTTTGGCTCCATATGCTTGCCCACATAGAGTGTCTAACCCACCACATAGTCCTATCTGCCCAAGAATGTAGTGTCCTGGATTAGTTCATAATCCTTGCTAGGGCACATATGAATGCATTTAGCAAGTACATTTTAACCAATATGAATGTGGAAGGGGTCAACAATGTTGGAAAATAACTCACATTTGATTCCACATGACACAGTGAAATAGAGAATAACCCATATGATTGAAGAATTAGAGAGGGTATTAGATTAAAAGAACTAGTAGGCAGTCAACTCTAATGATAAATTTATCAAACAATTGGCAATGAGGTTTAAATATTGGTAAAAGCAACACGGACGAAGTTAGAATATACGTTGAATTATAATTTAGGGGGTTTAAATAGCCGATAGACTATATATAGTCAAATGACTAATACAAGACGACAATAATTATATAAAAGCAAATCAATACTCTATCTCCATAAATCAAGAAAAAGTTATTAAATTATAAAAAAATTTTAATTTTAAATCTTATATAAAATACGTACCGCATATCTCAATATTATCATTTCTACTAAATTTGGCTAAATTTTTTTTACGTTTAATCATCTCTTATATCATTTCTACTAAATGATATCAAACTGTCAGTTTGGGCAATGTATTGATCTCGGTGGACTTACTTTGATTACCAAACTATATAAAATTTTGTTTATCATTCTACCGTTTAATACCAATAAACAAACAGATCGTAAAGATGATGAATGAAGAATATTGAAAGTAAAGCAAACTTACAAAGAGACTAAAGCCAGTAACGTTAGTAACAGAGATGGCAATGGCAACACTAGCCAAAGGAAGTTCCCCAAGATGACCAACCATCATTAACGCCACAACGTCAACCATATATTGGAGTATTGACACTGTTATCATTGGTGCTGCTACCATACTCGCCTTCTTTAGTTCTTTCATCAAACTTTTACTTGACGTATCCATCCGCCTTGTATTTGTATATGTATTTGTATTTGACGCCCCGGACTCCATTCTTTTCCTCTACTAGTTACAGATATATATCAGTATGAACGTGTAGTGCATAGGTGTAAAATTAACTCAACTAAAAGTTTAAACTAATAGTTGTGGCCTCAGAATATGTTATACTTCATATTCTAACAATCCCAACTTGGTTATGGTATGAATTTAAAAAAGGAAATATCCGATCAAGATGAAACAAAAAGAAGATTAAATTAAATTAGATAGAATTAAAAAACATTACCTTATATAAGTATAACAACAAAACGACTTATTGGTTCGGAATGAACGTAGCAAACACAAGAGTTGTCACAAAAAATGTTGGGACTGTGATCCTGAGAGTTACATACTGTTTTCAATTCTCTTGTTTGTTGCTCATGCTAGAAATTGTCAATACAACATGTATATTTTTTATTGTTTTGATTTTTTTTGATTCCATTTATTGTATATCTGCCATTTTAATTTGGTGAGAAAGTAAAGATTTTCAATGCAATATGAAGTATTATATACTCCTATATAGTAAGTTGTCATGAGGAGAGAATCAACTATTGTCTTGATTAAAGAGCTAAACTTTTAATTAAGTTGGTTTTTTAATATGGTATCAGAGCTCAGTGTTTTGAAACTTAATGACCCTTCGTTTAAGTAGAAAAATCAATGCCAGATATAAGGAGAATCAGTATTGCATCCATATAGTCTTTTAGCGCAAAAGACTCTCGTGTGAAAGGACATGTTAAGATATATAAAACATATCTTGGGGTCTTAACTATATCAACTCAAACTTTAATTGAGGTGGTTCCTCCACAAAATACTACTTTATAGAAAATGTTTTAGGCTCGATTCTCATTTAATCTTCTATCTGTTTATTTCTTCTCTTTTTATTAATTATTGTACCACTTTTCGTGTGAGTCTACCCAATTGAGGGTTGGAAGCGAATACAACTACTCTTCAGCTGTCAAATTTTTTTGGCTATTCCTTATTATATTCAGTTTGGTTCAACTTGGTTCATTATTATTAACTGAACAAGCTTATATTCTGTAGGGAGTATTTGACTAAAAAACTCGTAAATTACCAGAATGGCAAACTACCTTTAAAACTATTAATTACTTCTTGTCCTATTTGATTTGTATTTTTTATTGAGGTGTAAATATTAATTAGTAGCGAATAAAATAAAATAAAAATAAAAAATGGAATATAAATATGAGTGAATTAAATTTTTAAAAAAAGTAATTTATAGATGAGATTTAAAGACGACTGTTACATAGTAAGCTAGCGATACAATTTAAAATAGAAACTAAGGCCAAATTAAATGCAATGGATGAAGTATTGTACTATATTTTATGCATTTTATAGGTGTTTTATATTGACAAATACATGAGTTTTAAAACTCAGATACCATAGTCCGTTGGAATAATATTTTTTAAATAAGCAATGTTATAACACTAGTTATCAAGTTAAGTTAGCTCAGTTTTGGTTGATCTTTAATTATTTTTAACAATCATTTGTTAAGAGTTTCTATTAAGGGACTATTTTAACTAAAATGTTAAGCTGATAATTAAAGCCTCATAGTATATTATACTTATATATTTTATTATTTTTTCTTACAGAAAAGTCTTTTAAGATAAAAATATAAATGCAACATAAATTACTCACCTATCACATTAATTTCCAAAAACATGTAATGTTATTGTTTCAAAAGATAAAGTATTGATTGAGACTCGGATATATACTTCCTCCATTTCAAATTATTTGCAACATTATAAGATAATGCATTATTTATTCATCAGTCTTAATTTATAATTAGGTTTTAATTTATAAGTTAAAAATTATTAAATTTTAATCACAAATAATTAGAGATCTTAAAGATTGAATTAATGCATTGGACTACGTGAAAATTCAAATATTACAAGTGTATCATGGAACGAAAAGTACTTCATATTGTAATTCATATTATTCTATCCAGAGCCGTCCCGTTCATTTTTGAGCCCTAGATCAAAAATAAAAAGAACCTTTAAAAATTTAAGATGTAACAAATAATATAATACACCTTTTGTTTTTTATTGTTGATGATTTAACTACTTTATAAAAAAACATTAACAACTCATTTTACTTTGCAAAAAAATATAAATTATATCTAAGTTAATTCAATTTAATATCACTTACATACATAAAAATAAGTTTTTTTAGGCCCTAAAAAATATAAGTTATATCTAATTTAATTTAAATATTAAGGCCCTAAGCGGTAGTCCACTTTACCCTTACTAATAAACGGTATGATTCTATCAATTTAAAAGTGAAAAATAAGTTTAATTGGAGTTACAACTGAGTCAAATTCAGCATATGTAGAGTTGGGCTTGATTAATGCTGAAGGGAACTTGGGAAGTACGTCAAAAAGAGAAGACCTCAAGCAGCACGCGACATATAAGAACTACTTCTAATAAAGACAATCATGCAGACATGTCAATATGAAAGTATATCTTAATGCAAGTACACCAAATCCTTGTTTGTTTGTTTCCCATTTTTAATTTAATTTAGTTTAATGTCAGATGATCAGATCAAATATGGCAGATCTCTTCATCAATGCAATTCATGATGCACCACATTTTATGTTAAGGCCTGCATTGTGCATTTCACATTATCACTATTTCAATGAATTCCAACTTGGAATCAATCTTATTTTTTAAATCAAATCTTAATAAATGAATCACCAAGGGTGTTTAAAATGAGAAGAATAACAAGCATTTTACACCCTTAATTTGAGTAAGAGATTAAAAAAATATTTAGTCACGATCGAGCCAAAAACACTTAATCCAATGTCATAAATATAAAGAATGTTCTTAATTTATAACATAGTATCCTTTTTTGCATATATACTGACAAACAAAAAATTCTTCTCATCCTTCTAATTTTAAAATCCTTCTAATTTTAAAATCCTTCTTATTCGATTATATATATATATATATATATATATATATATATATATATATATATATATATATATATATATATATATATATATATATATATATATATATATATAACAACTAACCATGTTGCAACTAAAGACAAACAGAGTTACTTTGGAACTTTAGATTCTCAAATTACATAAGCTCGTTTCATGGTGAAACAGTCTTATATTTACAAATTGTTTCAATGAGCAAAGGTTTGTAAATGTAAAGGACGCTCCCAATATTCCGCACAAGGCAGAGTCCAGGTGGAAGATTTTTTTTCTGCAAGATGCGGACAAACCATACCTGTTCTCCTTAAGGAGGGAGTAAAGAGGATGCGTGCAGTCGAGAAACCTCCTAGCTGATACCTGCAGATGCTCTATTCATTGAGCCACAAGCGCTTTTGGTGAAAATCGAACTTATAATTTTAGTTAAAAATAGTAATACTTATTCCAACTAAAAAAAACCCAACTTTCGAAATAATTAGCGTATATTATCCCCAAATAATCATGTTGTCTAGTGGTGTGCTTAAAAGAATGAATAGCTTGTGATATTGAGAATGGCAATGCAAGGATGATCTAGACTTGGTCACTTGGACTACAATTGGGATCAACTTGCAAGCCCAAGAAAATTGGTGGTCCATGTATTATGAATTGTAGTCAAACCAAAAATCACTAGGGCTCAAGTCGGTTTATTGAAATTTGGATTGGTCTAAAATTTATTGGGGTAACACAAGAAAAATATTTATGAGCATTTTCGTTTACCCTTTAACTTAAAATATATTCTATTTTCAAGATTAATTTAACTCACTATTTATTCATCAGAGTCCGTCATAAACAACTCATTTTTTAGATTTAAGTTAACGTATAATTGTATTTGAATAAGAAGTTCAGATAATTCAGTAATAATTAGGAAAAATTACTCAAAATAATCCAACTTTTCTTCGATTTTCCTACAATAATCCTAACTATCAATTAACCATGAATAATCCCATGTATTATATCATTTAACCCGAACTGTTGTTGGCAAATAATTGACTGGTTGTTCTAGGTCACAATTAGATGTTTCATTTCATCTTCTCATTCATTACCTTACAACTTCTTCACTTGTCTCACATGCACATAACATCTTCATCTCCCCTCTTCTCCATTAAAACCCAAAATAATTTGCTTTTGAGTTCTTAAATGCCTGAGAATTAGAGATGCTGATTCACTGTTCCACATAAAGTCCAAGAAAATAATGTACATGATTTGGAATTACGTGAGGTAGACCCACATTGTAAGATCCTCTTTCATTAAGACACATTAGTTGTATTATGTAAGTTTGCGAATAAGTTTATTTATTTAAGAATTAATCAATTTAATTATGCTTATCAGTCATTTTTAATAGGAAAAATAAGCTTATTTTCTGGCATACTTTCTTTTGTTATGGAAGTATAAAATGAAGATATTGGGGTGATTTATCTCTTTATAAAGAAAGATTAACGACCATTGTTTGCCAAGAACAACCACTGTTTGATAAAATCCCCTAAAAAGTTTATTTTCTTGAGTGAGATTAAATTGTCTAAAAAATAAACCCTAATATGGACCATAATCTGAATCCTTATTAGACTCTTAGGGTCTAGGTTTTTAAAATTCATAGATAATTACTTAAAACCTTCTAAATCAATAATGATTTCAAAATCAAACTTAAAAACAAATTTGAGTAACATATTTTTACTTCAATGGCAGAAATTATTCTAACACTACAAATAACATTAAAGTACTCAAATTCAAGTTACGAAAACACTAAAATTCAAAATACAAAATTAATCTTTGTCCAAATACAAATTTAACTTTCATATCATCCATTAAAATAATTATTAAACATGAACATAAACACGAAATAAGTCATTAGCCGAAAAACCTTAAAATAAAAAAAAGTTTTTAAAAAAATGCCAATCTAATGATCCTGCAGTCCTGCTTCAACCCACGAGCCTTAAAGAAATCAAAATTAAACCCAAGGACATAATAATTATCATTGAATACTTTTTCAAAATACACAATTTTATTCCCAGATCCAAAAACAACAGGATTTCCTTCATCAATGTTAACACTATTAATAATACCCATCCTAGTCCTCACACAAATACTATAAATACATACTCTTAGCCTTGTAATTGATAATTAAGATGATTCTTTTTTCTTAGTTTTTTCTCAACATATATGAGAACATTTCTTCTATATCTTGTAATCTTTGATCTTCAATTTCAATAATAATAATTGTTCTTTTTCTTCATTCTTTTATTATCTTTATCATGCTACAAACGGGTTGTATTGCTATATTCAACATGGTATCAGACGCCTCGACGCTATATTCCGTCTCGTTGGTAAACAATTTTCTTTACTGATTTTGTTCTCTCTTTCTTCCTCTTCATCTTCTCTGATTCTTCTGTTTTTCTCTTTATTTTTTTTTCTTTTTCCTCTTTCTTTTTCCTTCTTTGTTCATCATGTCTGCTACTCTCAATAATCCAAATAACAAAACTCTTGATCTTATTCAAGATCCGGTTTCACCATATTATCTTCATCAAAGTGATTCTCAGCTTTTGTTGGTTCCGATTCCGTTCAATGGTACTGGATTCAACGATTGGAAACGATCTGTTACTATTACTCTTTCTTCCAAGAATAAACTCGCGTTCATCAATGGCCAGATCCCGCAACCTAATTCTACTGATCCTAATTTCAAATCCTGGGAAAGGATAAACAGTACTATAATTTCTTGGTTTATGAAAGTTCTTGATCCTCAAATTGCCCGGAGCGTTTTGTATTTTCCAACTGCACAAGCTATTTGGCAAAATCTTGAAGAAAGATTTGGGGTCACTTCTGGAACACAGATTTACTCTCTCACTCAACAAATTTTTGCTATTGACCAAGGTTCCGATTGTATTTCTACTTATTTCACCAAGATTAAGATGTTATGGGATGAATTTGATGCTTCATATCCTCTACCTACCTGTTCTTGTAACAATTGCACTTGTGGAATCAACAACAAACTTATACAAATGCGAGAAGAACAAAGATTGATCCTGTTTCTAATGAAACTTAACCCTGCATATAAAACCATTCGCGGAAATATACTTATGCAACAACCTCTTCCCAGCATTTCTTATGCCTATCGTCTAATCATGCAAGAAGAGAAACATTCTGATTTAGCCTCCCACACAAATCCCACCATTGATGAAGATATTGGTCTTGCTGCTGTTCATAAACAGAAATTCTACAATAATCCCAATCATATCTCTTCTAAACCTCCTCTTTATGGCAATCATACCATCAACACCAGAAAATCCAACCTCTTGTGTAATTACTGTAAGAAACAAGGTCATACCAAAGAAACTTGTTACAAATTGCATGGCTTCCCCACTACATCTACAAGGGATAATTGGAACAACAAGGAGATTGCTGCAACGGCACAAAATGAAATTTCTATCACTAATGGCACTGTCTCTCCAAATCTTACAGTTGCACAATATAATCAACTTCTTTCTCTCCTTGCTCAAAATGATACTCATAATATTTCAAATGACGCTACAAATGAAGACAACAACTGCCTTTTAGCTGGTAAATCATGTTTTCTTTCTATAAATAAATCTACTTGGATAATTGATAGTGGTGCTACAAACCACATGTGTTGTGATCTTTCTTTGTTTACTTCTTACATTCCTGTTCCTCAAAGCACTAATAATAACATCACCATCCCAAATGGCAATCTTGTTAAAATAGCTCACAAAGGGACTATTGTTTTAGGACCCGATCTCACCCTTTACAATGTTCTCCATGTTCCCACTTTTCATTTCAATTTAATTTCTGTAACCAAGCTTTGTAATGATATGCATTGCTCCCTTATTTTTTTCAAAAATTGTTGTTCTGTTCAGGGCCCTTCTCTGAGCAGGCCAATCTTGCTTGGTAAACTTGTTCAAGGTCTCTATCATCTTGTTGACAAATTTCCTGAATCAAATCAACAACATCTCACAGACTCTTCTACTTCCATATGTTGTGCTGCTTCAGATATTGAATACACAAAGCTATGGCATCTCAGACTTGGTCATGCTCCTTTTCCTGTTATCAAACATATCTTTCCTTCTTTAAATGTTTCTAATTGCATAAACAATTGTCTATGTAAAATTTGTCCCTCAGCAAGACAAAATAGATTCCCCTTCCCTAATAGTTCCATTAAAACTAATCAAGCTTTTCAATTACTTCACATGGATGTTTGGGGACCTTATAAGCACCCTACATATAACAACTGTACTTCATTCCTTACTATTGTTGATGATTTCACCAGGATCACTTGGATTTTCTTATTGAAACACAGATCTCAAGTTCCTATTTTTTTTGAGTATTTTTATTCTTATGTTGTTACCCAATTTCACAGCACTATTCAAGGAGTTAGGACTGATAATGCACCTGAACTTTGTGAAGGTAAAATCAAAGAGTTTTATCACAATAAAGGCATCACTAATTACAAATCTTGCTCTCATACTCCTCAACAAAATGGTGTTGTGGAAAGAAAACACAAACACCTATTAGAAACTGCACGGGCCCTATACTTTCAATCCAATCTCCCCATTAAATTTTGGGGAGAATGTGTTTTAACCGCTGCATATGTCATTAACAGGATGCCTCTTCAAAGTTTAAATAATATTTCTCCTTATCAAAAATTGTTTGGTATTGCTCCCAATTTGGATCATTTAAAATGCTTTGGTTGTCTTTGCTATGCCTCAAATACTTCTCCACACAAAACAAAATTTGACACAAGAGCCACTCCTTGTATCTTTCTTGGTTATCCTAACAACCAAAAGGCTTACAAATTATATGACCTCACTACACACAAAATTATCATCTCAAGAGATGTACATTTCTATGAAAAACATTACCCTTATCACCAGTACTCAGATAAAACACATAACCAACCACATTATCCATTTTTCTTACCTATATCTACACCTACTGATCTTCCAGTAGATGAAATTTTCGAAACCCCTATTTTTCCTGATCAAAATTGTTCTACTGCTAACAAAATGCCACAGGTACATTCTGATATATCTCCTTCTACTATTGTTGATCTTTCTACTAGCATTACTAAACATAGTAATATCACACCTCATGTTCCCATAAGACATTCCAACAGACAAACTAAAACCCCCACTTATCTTTCCGATTATATTTGTAATAATGTTTCTTGTGTTGCTAACAACTGGTGCTCTATAATGTCATGTACTGCTTTCACCAACTCTCAACAATGTCATATGGCCCACCTTCCCTCTGATACTGAGCCCACTACATACAAGATAGCATCTCAAGACCCCAAATGGGTTCATGCTATGCAACAAGAATTACAGGCCTTAACTGCAAACAACACCTGGATATTAGTTGATCTTCCTCTACATAAGAAACCCATTGGGAGTAAATGGGTATACAAAATAAAGCTCCATGCTGATGGCTCCATTGAAAGACACAAAGCCAGGTTAGCAGCCAAAGGATACAATCAAAAGTATGGTATTGATTATGCTGAAACTTTCTCCCTTGTTATTAAAATGGCTACCATCAGAAGCATACTAACTCTTGCTATTCACCATAAATGGAAAATATTCTAACTTGATGTAAACAATGCTTTCCTTAATGGTGATTTACATGAGGAAATATATATGAAGGTTCCAGATGGTTTTTCAAATCCACAAAATCAGGTATGCTTACTTAAAAAGTCTATATATGGTCTCAAACAAGCATCAAGACAATGGTTTCACAAATTACAGATTTCTTTAACAACAAAAAATTTTGTTCAATCAAAAAATGATTATAGCCTCTTCATAAAGAAGGATGGCAATCACATTACAATCATTGCTGTCTATGTTGATGATATTATTCTAACTGGAAATGATGCTAACTGCATTTCCCAAATCAAGAACTATCTTCATGATACATTCAGCATTAAAGACTTAGGCATTTTGCATTATTTTTTGGGCTTGGAAGTTGCTTACATTGATGCAGGAATCTTTCTTTCTCAAGCTAAGTTCACCCAAGATCTCCTTAAAGAATCAAAACAACAAACATTCAAAAATGTTGTTACTCCTCTGCCACACAATCTACACTTAACTACTGATCAGGGACCCCTTTATGATGATCCTAGTTATTACAGGACCATGGTTGGTAAATTGAATTTTTTAACCAACACAAGACCTGATCTAGCCTTCACAGTTCAATATCTCAGTCAGTTCATGCAAAATCCTCGTCTTCCACATGCCTCTGTTTTACAACACGCATTGAATTATGTTCATACTACAACAAATCAGGGCATCATCATCAAAGGGTCTGATCAATTGAAACTTCAAGCTTATTCTGACTCAGATTGGGCTTCATGCCCAAATACCAGAAGGTCCATCACAGGATGCATATTATTATTAGGATCCTCTCCAATCAGCTGGAAATCCAAGAAGCAAAGCACAGTTTCAAGATCCTCAAGTGAAGCTGAATATAGAGCCATGGCATCTGCAGCAAGTGAAGTTACTTGGTTGGTCAGGCTTTTGGAAGAACTTCAATTAACATCTTTGAAGCCTGTTCTTCTACACTGTGACAACATCAGTGCTATACATATTGCCAAGAACCCTGTCTTCCATGAACGAACTAAACACATTGACATAGATTGTCACTTCACAAGAGACAAGGTCTTGGAGGGGCTTCTTCAGCTCACATATCTTCCAACTCAGAATCAGTTAGCTGATGTTCTAACTAAGATATTGCCTTCTCATCAGCACCATCAATTACTAAGCAAACTAGGTATGACATCCATCCCTAGTTTGAGGGGGGGTGTTAACACTATTAATAATACCCATCCTAGTCCTCACACAAATACTATAAATACATACTCTTAGCCTTGTAATTGATAATTAAGATGATTCTTTTTTCTTAGTTTTTTCTCAACATATATGAGAACATTTCTTCTATATCTTGTAATCTTTGATCTTCAATTTCAATAATAATAATTGTTCTTTTTCTTCATTCTTTTATTATCTTTATCATGCTACAAACGGGTTGTATTGCTATATTCAACAATCAATTAAAATGAAAATTGGCAAAAGAGAAAAAAAAATGGAAAAAAAAAATATAAAATAAAATGAGGAGGGATTAAATATTGTTTTATACTTGCCTAATTTATTTTCTCAAATGTTACAAATTATACTCTCCAACCCAAAAAAAATTAAAAATATAAAAAATAAAAAGGGTCCAAGGGTCGGGTCCGGGTAAGTAGATCCGAAACCTTATAATATTTTTTGGACCCGGACCCTTAGGGTCCAATAGGGCCCGGGTAGAGTCTTAGACCCTTGCCCATCTCTAATATTCGATAGCTGGGTAATGGTGGGTATTAATAAGGATCGAGTTCTTCTGTAAAGTGAGAGTGAAAAGGAAGTAAAATGGTAAAAAAGAAAAAGGAAATTTTATTAAAATAATACAAACAGGTAGTGGGTTAACTAACAACAATTCAGGTTAAATGATATAAAAAATGGGATTATAGATTATTGTAGGAAAATCGAAAAAAATTGAATTAATCTTGGTAATTTTTCCTAATAATTATTATGTTATTTTTTTGATGCGAAGTAAATTAACTTTTATCAAATGTTCAAAATCCATCAAAACTCACCTCCAAGATTGCAGAATGAATGATTACTTATTACCATAATAAAACTGGCTGAATGGAAACTATACACCAAAAGGGATCTGTGGCGCAATGGTAGCGCGTCTGACTCCAGATCAGAAGGTTGCGTGTTCGATTCACGTCAGGTTCAAATCCTGCTTCCCTAAAATTTTTTTGGTTTACAATATTTATGTATCAATTCAGTAATAATAATTGTCTGAAGTCCATTGTTTCTAACAGCAAATTTAACTATAATTTTCAAAACATTTCGCTGTTTCAAAAGACATTATTTCTGTATCTCCGAAAAAATTTGTAATATTTGAGAAATTAATAATTTAAGTCGAGTAAGTTTAAGGAAATTAATGACCTTAAATACACATGACATAAAACATTCTCAATTTAATTTCTCTCCTTTTTTCCTCTTCTTTTAAATTGATAAAAAAAAAAAAACAAAAAACAAAAACCCTCATCTGTTTCACACACACACACACATATATATATATTATATATATATATAATATTGATGATATTGGGGGTTGGAGTTGGAACTTGCGCAATCTTTAAAATTAGAAATATTAGAATAGAAGCTTGAACTAAGATGCTCTCGCAGGTGGAGATGCAATAAGTTATATGAACCTAGTTTGTAGTATTGTATGCTTTGTTGTGATGTTATATTTTTTATATTTCAGGAGGTGACATTATTTAGAAACTTTTCTAGTGATCGCGGAGAGCCAGACTTAGCTTCTTGAAGCGTTTTTGGTGAGTAGTAACATTTCCTTAAAATGGTCTGGCCAGACTACTATTTTGAAAATGGTTTTTATCAAATTGTTTTGAATTGATAATTATTGAAGCAAATTTGTTATGATGATTATGTTGATATTGATATGGTCAATGGATCGGGCTCACGAGCTGGTCATTGACAGAGTAGAGGACAAATCTCCCTTACTCCCTTTTTGAGGTGAATTGTAATTCAAATATTGACTAGCCTCACCCGACAGTGACATAGCCGTAGAGCTATGGATGTTCCTCTCAACTAGACTCCATGTGCGCACATAGATTTAGACAACTGATGTTGCTTTTAAACCTCTGTTTAGAATTACTGTGTTTTATTCTTTTGAATTATTACTTCTCATTCAGTTTAATTTGACCCTCTGTTGTTTTCAACTTTTAGTTTGTTTACAGATCGGAACCAGACGGGACTGATAGATTAGCGGTGTTGATTAGAGTTTCAAGGATGTCATATTGAGCTGAGCATGTGGGAATTTTGTTGTTTTGTATTAGATTTTTGGATAAATGTAAGACTTGGTTGTGTTGGTTATATCGAGCTTAAAGTGGTCATTATGTTTACCTTGTGTTTTAGTTAGATGTTTGGTTTGAGAATTAGTTGAGTTAGTCACATTAATGAGCTGGTGACCCCTCTTGCTCAAGTTTTGGAAGTGTGATTTAAGTTTCTTGGGAAATGAACCCTGTAATGACCCTATTTACTCAGTCAACGGTAAGTCGGGTTGTTACAAAACTAACCCACCATCGCAACAAATTTGTATTGTGACTCATTATGAATCTATTTGACCCACGATGTACAGACCACACATTCATGGTCTCTCTAATCTCCATACACAGAAAAATTTTAATCTCTATCCTCAGATGACTTGGTCTTATGATGAAATCATTTTTATTAGTCGACTAATATAGTAATATACTCTATTGAACTGATCTAATGTACGCATATTGTCTTAAAATGCTCACTGCAATGTTGAGTATACATCCTAAGTACCACATTGGAAAAATAAAAAAGAGGTTACAGCATATAAGTAATCTAACTTCAAATTAATATAAAACTTTTTCAAAATCTATCGAAAGTAAATACGTGAAGTTAAACTCAAAACGGATAATATCATATTGATTTCATACACGGCTTATGAACCCAACAAATAATAGTAACATCAGTTCGTCTTGTATAAGACTGTCTCACCGTGAGACATGTCCATACAAAAGGCCCATTAGCGTAGTAACATACCCTTGATTTCAGATCCACATAAAGCGTTTTTTTTAATAGTTTGGAGTGATCTAATTGAAGTCCTCTCCTAGTGAGATGGCTTCAATTGAGAATTAGTGTAGTAACATACCCTTGATTTTAGATCCACAAAAACTATATAGCTATTGTTCTCTCGACTTTGTACATTTTATGGATGGATAAAAAATTTATAGTTCTTTGATTTTAGATTATAATGTACTAAAGTTAAATAACATAAATCATGTGTAATTTTTATTTATGTGATGTTGCACTTGTCATTTGCTACTAAGGTATAATCAGAATCAACCTCTTTGTTATCTATATCATTAATATGGATAAGTTGCACTATTGCATACATCGTCTGACCCTCCCTAATTCCTAATCCCACCCCTAGCTAGGTGGAAGCTAATTAATGACATTGAAGTAATGAAAAATATTACTATACTAGTGTAGAAACTCATGCAATGCATGATTTTTTTAGCATTGACATATATAAACATATTAGAGATATTATGCAGTAGAAATATTCAATTCTGACAGTTATATGTATAAATTTACCTCGTAACTTTGAAAATTATCAGCAATATTATATGTAGTATATTTTATAAACGCTAATTTACTCAATTTAATTATAAATAAATGTTAATTGATGTGCAAATTATAATTAACCGCAAGCGCATGGTATATGTGTAGATGCGGGTTGAACACAAGGAAGTTAGGACAAGAAACTTGCTAAATTTGATCAATTATATTGCTCAAGGGAAAAATATGTTTGATTGATTTTTAACTAATAAGCTAATAATGCAATGAAAATGTGGATTAAAGCTATATGATGAAGAGATCCAGGGTGTCGGGAATCCCCGAAAGTCTTGTATGATCAAATTCTCATTGGTGTTTATGAAAAGTCGGATTGATTACATGGTTAAACATGATCTTCTTAATCTCAAACTCTCGCTCTGTTGATTAACTATTAGATTTAGACCCTACTAATTCAATTCTTACACGCTAGTTTTATTGAACAAATTAATAAGAGTTTAACTAAAATTTACCTTAAAGCAAAGTCGATCCCAATCTCACACACTAGTTCTATTGACTAGTCTGATAAAGCATGTTTAATTTAGGGTTATTAGCACAATTCAACCACTTTAATCCTAGTTTCATAGACACATTCAAGAATCAAATTATACTTGACTTATAGGTTCAAACCCTAACCCTAGAAAATGGATCTAGTCACTAATCATGGTAAAAGCAATAAAAACAAACCCTAGGATGATACTAGACATGACTAAGAATGAAATAAATGACAAATTCAAGAAAATCAATAATTAAATACCAAGAACACCATAATTAAATCAAAACGCAATAAATGAAGAACAATAATAAGTTTTTATTGAAGAAAGATTAATGACGATAATTAAAGTTTATTAAATGAAATAAAACTAATACAAGGAATTAAAGACTAAGAAAATTGAATACTAGATAAAACTTACAATACTTGAAGGAAGATTGATGATGAAAAATTAAATTAAAAGCTGATATTTAACGTAAACTAATGGAAAAAGTAATTAAGTCTAATGGAAGGAAGAAGGGGAAAAGAAAAAAGGAAGAAGAAGCCCTAATCAGTCATTAGGAGGTTATTTATACTAATGAGGGGAATTAACGATTTTAGGAAAAATCGGAATAAACCGTTGAGTCTGTGTTCTTGAGTGTGCAACCTCAGCCGAGTCGGCTGTAGCTTCTGGAAAAGAGGGATTTTGATCAGCCTTCACCGCCGAGTTGGCGGTATCTCTTCATGCTCCAACGCCGAGTCGGCGTTTGCCTATGGAAAAATCAATTGATCCAGCATATTACGCCGAGTCGGCGGTCCCTATTTCTTGACCCAAGCCGAGTCGGCTTTTGCTCTCTGGAAAAAAAATGCTTTCAAGACTTGATCTTTTGCTCTTTTAATTCTCATGGCTTGATACAATCAATAGCTTAATTCGATCTTTGAGTCCTATAAATATGACTATAAAAATCCATGAAAATGTCTCAAAAATGTCATGATTTACTTGTTTACCTACAAATTAGCCATGGAGTACCGAAATGGGGCAAACACGCTTAAAATGATCCTAAAACGCTACTAAACATCCAAAAGGAGCATATAAATGATAATAATGAGTGCAAATAATTACACTTATCATTAGTCAAAGATACTTTAATAATAGAGATGTTAATAAAGATTATATTTCATGTCATCTTTTTTAGTCAATAATTAAGTTTCATTTGACAAAATTCTCTTTAATTGTATCACTTGAAAATTTTCCAACTTTTTAGTCCCCCAATCATTTTAAATTTGCTATATATGCAAATTGAAGTCAAATTTCTCAAACTTTTTATTCACATATTTTCTGGTGGTAGAAATTTATGTGATGCAACACGAGTAAATATTGTTCAGCCATTTGTCAAAAAAGTGGCCAGTAAATAAATATCTAAAATAGAAGGAATTAGTGAAGCAGAGTTAGCAATGAATAAACACAAAACAATGATTTAGAAAACAAGACAAACTAAAACCACCTGATAAGTGGCCCTATTTTGCGTTTGATAAAGACTTGGGCTTTCATCCTTAGCTTGTCTCCTTTCTAAATTCTAATACCCTACATTTTAAGGGACACTTTCCGACATGTGGACAAATTTTATGGGATGTTTTAGGGTTTTTTCCATTCTATCATGTTAGTCTTCAATTTGATCTATTGAACTATTGTTCTGTTTTATTCAACACGTATACAGTAAAGTCTCATATGCAATTACTTTTATTTCGTTACTCATATTTTGCTGTCTAAAAAGTCAGAAAAGAGTAAAGTCTTGTATGAACTTGGTCTATATTATTTTAGTATATATTAAATTTTAAAATAGGTTAAATTGTAAGTACAATTTTGAAAAATACTTGCTATTATTAAATTGATAGACATTAAAATAATGCAGATTAAATCTATACAAAACTTTTACGAAAAAGAAAATATTTCATCATAGATGTTCTTTTTGGTGTATGTCATTGTTGCTAGCTAGATGAATATAAGAATAATGAGTGAGTACAAATCTTATGATGACATATAGCTTTTAACTAATCAAATTTATATTTCTTTATTTGATTGATTTTGATTCATTAATTTCTAGTGTGAAAGAGTTAAAAAAGATAAAAATCTGATTTATAGATTTAATTAATGTTGTTTGTTAGACATTAATTCACACACGAGATTTCTTTGGGTCTTAAAATGTGATACATTAGAGCAATTGCTACATGGGGGCCGGAGCCCCTTGCCAAAAATACAATCTTTTGTTTTTTTTTGTTTTAGCCATTTACTAATATGTAACATATAGTTTAAAGAGTGTAAAAATATAATAAAAAACAATATAGCTGAATAATTAGAGATCCATCTTAATGTTTTTTTAACTAAAGGGTGAATGAGATTCAAAAATTTATAATTTTCTATTACATTAACTTTTAATACTATATTAAATAATCAACTAAATGAAAAATTTAATTGATAATATCATTAAAACATGTTATATATCTTATCATCAAATCTCTATATATGGGCCGCTAGGTGGTAAGTATTTATGGGTTGATATTTATTGTTGGAAGAATATTAATGTAGTTGGTAAGAACTAATTTTGTTCGAGAAAGAAAGTTGAACAGTATTCATAACTCAATTAAAAACGGTGTCTATAATATTCAAATTTTGAAACTTTTTAATGAAAAAAGAAAATTGGATACCAATATACTTCTATAAACTTATTATCAAGTTTAAGGCCATGTAATTACTAGGAAGTAATAATCCTAACGGTCCATTTAATAGTCGTGTTAAATAGTTAGAATGATACTAAAAAGTTAATTTTGCTGAAAAATCTCTTGACTAAATTGCATTACCATTTGAAAATATGGTATAAGGTGCAAATAAAAAACCATAAACAAAAAATCTTTTTACGATCAAAATTTCATTACCATATAACATTATGACTGATATGATGCATTCTAGAGTAATTTACATTACAATTTATTCATATTACTACCATTTAGTTCACAAACCAAATAAATATTCTATCTTTACATAGAAAAAAACTACATTTATAAGATAATCTAGATCCATGAAATAATATCAACAAATTCGTAGTATGATGGAATGGATTATCTTTATGCACACAATAGAAAAAATTTCCATTTTCATATCTTTTTATAACTTTATTTGTATTTATAATCATAAACTTTCATTTGGAGACAACATTAACTCTCTTTACTTCATTCATGGCAACTTTTACATCATTACAAATGACAAAAATGATTAGTATAAGTATATATGACAAAATAAATATAAAGATAAATAAAAAGAGGAAGAAATTAAAAAGTATGGTTATAATTTGGTTCTTTTTCTTCATGGTTGTCAATTTTGCCAGAAATTCCGCAATGCAAAGCCCACGTACATAAACAAAGAACCATAAAAAACGGTGACATGATGGATTGAATTATGGTTATTATTTTTTAATTAATTAATTAATTTAATAATAATTATGGTTATTATTTATTTTCATTATTCAGTAACATCATACTAGTACATCGCGATCGTAAAAACTATAATCAGGATCAAAAAATTAATAAAAAACATTAATTCATATCCATATAAAAAATGTAACTAAAGAGTTACTCGTCTCAGAAAAACACCTATAAAAAAAAAAAAAAACATATTAAAACAAGAAAAAAAAACACGACAAGACAATGTAAACTACAAAATTTGCATTGTTTGCTTTCTATTTGTACGTCTCCAAGAAATTTGCATGACATATCTAGAAGGCTCTTGATCAAAATTGTAAGCCACAAAATCATCCGTACGTACAATATGATGACCATATTTTCATGAACAAGTTTAAACAATAACTTGGCTCTCTTTTTGTGTACTATTGTTTGTTTTTTTTCTATTTCTTATAACCATTAATTTGGTTGGATGTTAATTGCTTTACTTGGCTCTTTGATCACCTTTCTTTATTTCTTTTTTCATAGATCATATGATATCAAAAATTCACCAAACAATTTTACCAAGAAAAATAAAACTCATTTTATGTTTAATTATTAAAACTTTATTAAGGTTAGTTATTGAGTATGCCTATGACCAAGTAAGGAGTATATATCTACACATTTTAGCATACCATCATACAATTAGGAACGCACACAAAAACACATATTTTTAAGATATACAATCAATTAAAATTAGATATTTGAAAACTCGATAGTCAAGGGTTAATTAAGGAGTGTAAAACTACACATTTTAGCTAACAAAGATGTTTACAATACACTGCAAAATACACAAATCTACAAATATATATATTTTAAAGATATATAAACTATTGACAATAATAAAATGAGATATTTAGATATTGAATATAAGGCCATATAGATAGTCTTAGTTATAGTAGTGATAGTGAAAAATACAAGAGAACTTTAACTAGTTACCATGCTCTATATTAGAGAGGTAAATGAGGAATTAATTAGAGTTGGCTAAATGTATTTCAACTTGCATTTTATGGTTAATCGTTTGGTTAAAAATAAATCTTCATTATGATGAATTGATGATCACATCTATTTATAGGTTGTAATATACTTAGTCTGTCGCTTGGAGTTTGCATCATATAATTAACTTATATGAGAATCAATGTTTTAAATCATATAATGCAAACTCAGAGTAACAATAGGAGTAGATAATATATTTATTTTTAGATTTTTTGATTGATCGACTATTTTGGAGCTAGTAATTAGCATAATTACACTAATAATATTCTATTGTTTTCCCAAAACTAGAATGGAACAATGAACATTGAGGGTTGTTTGATGAGACTTCGTAGGCTAGGTATTAGAATTGATCAATATTTTTTGTGCATGCATGATGCATTCATAGGTCCACGAGGAGTTCACGTGTGGAAGGGTCCCAAATTGAGCATAAATTTGAACCCCCCATTTCATATTTAATCAACGGTCTTTAATGTGACAAATGGAAAAAATTGAGTCTTATCTAGACCGTCCACTTCATCATTTCGTTGCTATGTTTAAATTGTTGCATGATTTTGTCACTAGATTAATAATGTTCATCAAAGACTTTTGTGTAAGTGATCGATACAACTTATTGAATATTGGGTGCAATGAATTTGCAAATGAGGCCAAGAAGAGCAAGGTTCATTTATGGACTTGTCACTAACAAGCTATTGCTTCATTCTCTTGGACAAATATTTGATAATTGGCTTTCAATATGTCTTGGACAAAGATATGTAATGTAATCATCGATTTGGATGATATGCAAAAATGCAATGTACTAGATTTAACGGATGAAATTAAATTAGTATGTATTTCACTAAGCGCATCATTAAGATTATTGGATTATATCAAACATAAAATCAAAATATGAAAAAAAAAAGCAATGTATTGTTCCTTTTTTTTCTGAACTTATATAAACTTTTATGTATTAATCTTATTATAGAGTTTTAATTGCTGACTTAAATTTAAATTAAGGTTGCACTTGGGAATAAGCATTTCATTTCAAATTATTGATTTCAATTATGAAATCATTAATGAAGAATTTGCGAATGACAAGGTTTGAGAGGGGTCATTTTCAAATCTTCATCTTCACTTTTTATAACAATGGTGAGTTTGACTAAAATTCAAATTTGAACTTTATTTAATTACCAAACACTAAATTCGTGTCAAATCTATATTTTCAAATGAAATCATCATTTCTAAACATAGCATAACTTTATTGTAGATACTCCTTCATTTATCCTCAATTCATGTCAAGCTTATATTCAATAAATTGTTTTAAAACTATCGTTTATTTTCAAATTCTATTCAAATTAGTGAAAATCAACCTATTTCAATCCATACTTGTAGGAGACAATATGAGCATTACAAATCCTTTGATTTGATGTTGTGGAAGAAACCTCGTTTCAAGGAAATTAAAGTAAGTCAATTGTGATTGGATGAAGTAATAATATCTATAACTACTCCCTTGTCACTTCAAGTTTGCTATATTATCATAAAAAAAAAAAAAAAAAAAAAAAAAAAAACTCTTATATTTAGCACATCATTATAATATAACAAACTTTAGTATGAATGTGATGAAAATAATATAAAGTATCTATGAATCGCCTCCTTAGACCAATTGAAGAGTATTTGTAGGTGCAAACGATAAGTTGAACCTTAATGCAAGGATATGATGAACTGAATGGCAAAGTAAACAAAGCATAAACAACGATAATGCAATAATTTTAAGGTGACTAGTTATGAGACTATTGGCACACTAATAATTTAGGACATAAGGGAGAAGATGTATTGGGAGAAAGGACATGCACGAAATAATTATAAAGACCCAAAAGAGTTACCAGAAACTTTAAATAACTACTAATTGTACACTGCTCGTTCGAGCATTCATTGTGCTAGTTCGAGCAATACACCACAATAACCTTGTGGATCATATTTCGCATCTTTCACGTCTTGTTAAGATTCTGATATAATGCCTTAATCTTCCTACACTTGTCCTATGATGGATGATTGAGGCCTTGCACCACAAGTATACATCACCCAAGCATTTGCGGATATATGAGTACTAGATTGTTCCTTCTCAACCAATCCCAAAACAATATTTGAGTCCTTCTCTTCCATTCTAACAAAACTTTATTCATTAACTCAATCAGTTACTAAAACTTGGTGAGCTAATAAAGTAACCTATTTTCCTAACATTAGGTATTATGAATTAATACATATTGTGTTTGGCTTGAGAAAATAATAGTTTTTGTTGATATCAATTCAAATTAATTACATTTTGCGTCTTGAGGTTTTAATTTATCAGCTTAATTTTGAATTTAGATAAATATGCAAGTTGTGTTCAATCTCAAATATTAGAATTCTTTTGCGAATCAACATTAAGTGCGAATAGCGGAATTTCAAATGATAATTACTGTATTAAATACAATAACATACCACTGATTAAATTTAATATCTCATCAAATTACATACTTGGATTGAAGCATCTCACCATGTATATATATGCTTTTCAGGTATAATGAAGCCAAATCCTCACTCAATAGTTGAATCCACTTATTTATAATAATAACCTCTCCTAACTTAATTCACCTTGAATTAACATAGTTATAAAATTTTGTTCAAAGTAGCTAGGGAGATTGGGTGGAGCCAAGTCAATCAAAAATAACATGTCAAAGTATCAATTTAATAAAAAAAATTGATGTTAAAGTTTCGGATATATTATATACTCTAATACAAACAGATTAGAAGTGTCAATGTAACACAAATGACTGAGTGTTGCGTGAAATATTCCAATTTAAACAAAGAGTCCGTGGGTAAACCTATAAACGCTTATCACGTTGACTTAATTTTACTATTATATTAAAAAAATTAATTTTATCAAAAATTTTGATAATCAAGACTTTAAAATATATTATACACTATCGTAAACAAAATCTTTGGCATGGGATTATATTGTCAAATGGTCTTATTATGTGACACTTAATCTTATGGGGTATCATGTTGTTGGGTTCTTTATACTCTTTTAAAAATATTTTTGGTGTATTAATATTAATAAATATTAGTAATAGACAAAATAAATCCCAGTGGGGGAAGAATCATGGGTAATATCACGTGCGACGTTATTGTAGGGTCTAATATTTTGTATTCCTATGCCTGGTCTTCTCAATGGGAACATATGTTCGGTAGGAAAGAGGCACCAGATAAAGAATATTTTTATAACGTGAGTTTAATTTTTTTTATCACTAATTAAATCATCAAAAAAATTAATAAGGATTTTCTCCATCTCTTTAAAATTGCAAAAGACACATTAAAAAACACATTCCGAATAAAAAAAAATAAAGGAGGGAGGAGTTCTATTTTAAGAACGTATAAGAGATAAATATAAAAGATTTTGTAAAAAATAATTATTGATATTGCTATTGTGTGAATTCCGTTTAGGTTATGAATTTTATTTTAATATATATTTAATAATCAAATATAATTTTTAGGAAATGTGTATATTATTTATAATATATTAATAATATGATGAAAATGATGCTTAATTTTGTTTGGAAAATATAGTTTCAATCGGTTAGAGTACATGTTAGCGGTTGATAGATTCTCATTTAGATTTGATTTAGGCTTTATTTGAATGTGTTGGTAGTTAGACAAAAATATTCGTTTGTATGATAATTGATGGGGATTTGGGCACTTTATTTATCTCAATGATGTCAAAGTAGGAACCATTAATAATTATCAGATTTGATTGTGGATTATTGCTTTTGACACAAATCCAAAAATTAAGTGATTTTTATAGTTTATGCCATTGGTTATTGTCATGTATTTTTGAAGGTTAATATTGTAAATTACCTATTAGAAAGATAATGTTTGGTTAATGGCATTTAGGTTGACCTTTGGATTTTGGCTTTTCGGTTTGCTAAAAACCAAAAATATTAGTGGTACACATTTGGATCATCGAATTGATTTCGGTTCATGTGTTTTTGATTTGTTTAAAATCGTGATTATTTCCCATGTTGGTTTTTACAAAATTGACATCTTTTTTGAAGTCCAATCTAACTAAATTGGTTACAATATCAGGTAAATATTGAGTTGTTGAATCTATTTTAAAAAACAAAAAAATATGTTTAGTAAGTCGTTACCAAATAAAAATTTAAAATATGACATCGACACCATAATATACTAAATAAACCATAATAAATTGTCGTCAAAACATTTTTTTTATTAATTATACCTTAGAGATCAAATTGTTTTTTACAAATATCATGGTAGTTAGATAGACAAACTAATTTGATACCTCTCGATCGATATCTAAATTTTCAGTCAAAAAAACTCTTGTATAAGAGAGCGTGTTAGAGTATATATAACATATCCTGAGGACTCAACCATTAATTTAAATTTTTAGTTAAGTTGGTTTTTTAACATAATTATATGTGTGAAGCATTTCTTGAGACTTTAATTAACATCATGGGGCCTCAACCAATAACTTAAGTTTTTTGTTGAATTGGTTCATTTTATATGATCTGACCATAGTATTCTATGAGCAGGATACACTGGTATGATGGTGGTTCATTAATATGGTATCAGACGTCAATATGACAAGAGGCAACGGGTTAGAATCTCATGATTCTCATTCACTCCTCATTTTCATGTGGAATAACCATATATGAGGAAGACATAAGTTGCATTCACAATTCTAGTGTATAATAGACTTTTGTGTAATAGATTTATTAGAGTATATAACATATTATACGGCTTCAATCATTAACGTAAACTTTAATCAACCAATGTTAACAACCTTGAATTATGTCATTGAGCAGGCTATTAATTAAGTGTTAATATCATATACTAGTAACCTAACCAAATTATATATACAAATGCTGATACTTTCTTATAATTGCACATGCAACAATGGAGATATTAATTATATAAATAATAAATACATCCTAATAAAATTATTGTTTGTTACATGAACCTAAATTTTTGTGCTAAAAGAATCCTATTATGTCGGTCAAAAATCATAATCCTTAACATAAACTAAAGACACCATAAAAAATCTAGAATAATTGTGTAGTTACGCCGAAGATTTTCCCTTATATTAATGGATTTTTCATAATAAGATAATTATGCAAATTCGGCACAAATTCATACTTAATTTTTAATTTGATTCTAATCAATTATAGTATGTTCCAAAGTGGAGGTACTATAATATAAATTATGATAGATAATTAGATAAACTACGATACTAATGTCGTCTTAATTCTACAACTAATTAATTTGAGGTTTGTTTGGTTGCTTAATTTAAAATCTTCTTGAAGTTTTCCTAATACTAAATAAGGGAACATCATATTACTTATCCTGAGCGCATCAAATCAAAGTAAGATGTAGATACGCACATGTTTGCATGTAATATTGTAAATGTACATGTTGAATCAAGCATCAAATCTCACCTTGATGTGGGTGAGTTCGATCATCTCATAGTGTACTCTTTGGCTTGCACGTTTGAGAACGAGGTTGTGAGTAAAAGGAAGTATGAGGACTTATGTTTTGGATCACTTGATGAAGTAATCAAAGTGGGAGACTTTGTGTGCCTTGATGAAGGTAAGGGAGTGCTCATGAAAGATTGTGAAGCCTGCTCGAATGGTTGAGCTTGATGGGCTCGGTCTAGCCAAGCAGAGGCAGCAAGACAGAAGCTACTGGACTATCGCTCGGGTGGTCGAGCGGCTTCTGCTCGGGTCGAGCAACGATTAGCTCCTCGCAGTACGCGTTTCTGTTTTATGTCCGATTCTTTGTGGGCTTTTGTGGGTTTGTCCTAAGGCTCCCAAATATGTCATGGGACTATATAAGGGGTTTTAGGAGTGTATTATGGTAAGTGTGAGAGCCTAATACTAAAAGATTATTAGGGTTTTAGCCAAGAGAGTTTTCTCAACTTGTATTAGGGCATTTGAGGGAGATTGACATCAAGGTTCAATTTTTTGCTTTGAGAGTGTGTTCTTGAAGCTTGTAAGGTGAGTCATTAATGTATTCTTGTTTATATTAATGATAAAATACTTTGTTTGAAGTGGAGGTATCATTAGATATCTCATGTTGTGTGTTTTGCTTCTTTCATTGTTCTGCTCTGTTTTTGTGGTTTAATTTGCATTAATTTGTTTATTATTCCTCATGAAATATCATAAACCATTCACAATAGTACGTGTGTGTTCGGGTATATGTTAGATTTGGAGTGCAATTATATGTAATAGGGTTAAAGTTGAATTTTATGTTCACATATGCAGTTGTAATAATGTAAAGTTCAATTTGAAGAAGTGTCAAAGTATGTTTGATTTAGGTAATATACTGATTAAGCTAGATAAACACTAGTAAAAAGGCTTGCTATTTCATTAAAGAACTTTTAAATTTTGTATTAAAATGCTTAGACATATGAAAAATGAAAATATACATTAAAATTATTACAGTACAGAACTTTCTATTATTTAGGGTAACTACTTATGTTACGTATACACCGATAAACATTATGTATCATTTAATTTTTTATTTAGTATAGTATAGATTAAGGAAAAGTGAGGGCAAGAGGATGGAGGTAACAATCGAAATGTAAATTTTACATGAGAAAAATGGTGCATGTTTTAATTAGAGATAAATTTGAATTGAATTTGAATAGAGTCCAGTTAAAATTCAAATATAAACTCTATTTTTGTGTTGGACTCAGATTCAAATTTACAGAGCGTAAATCAGGATCAAAAGTTTTTATTTTTCTACTTTGTTTTTAAAAAAAAAAAAAATCAAATTCTTCTATAAAATGAAGTAAGAAAAATCTACTTTTACAAATGTCGATCACAAATTGAATTTGGAACACGGAGTTGTGTAATGAAATTAAAATCAACAATCAATCAAGCTATATGTGTATATTTTTTTAGATATAAAAGTCTAAGGCTCGGGTCAGGATCAACAAAATATAGACTTGAACCCAAATATAAAATATTCAAATTTGACTCGAACTCATAGAATCTAAAAAAGAGATGATCTAGATTTTCAAATTAGGGTCGAATACATATCTAGCTAGTTCCAACCGACATAAAATTATTTATGGACCAAATAGTTTTGTTTAACATGATTATAGTTTTTAGTGCTGTAGATAGCTAGATTAGGTATAATAGGAGTACCAATTAAGATTCTAAGTTTGTCTTAATCTAGAAGTATATATTCTTAACTTCTAAACAGATAATATAATTAATGCAAGTTTAATCGAATTGCTCACATTTATAGAAAGGCTGATGAGTGCGTGAGATTGTTTGAAGGACCCAGTTTGTCTGATCCAGAGAAAGGATAAAGACAATTGCCTTAGTGCAATTTATAGATGTTAAATCCTATTTGAATGGACCAATTTGTCTATTGGCTTATTTCAACTGGGGTTTTCATGTTTCCAAAATTTTGAAATTTTGATAAGTTCAATTTTGTTTTTTTAGATTACGAATCACACAAGATTATGGGTTGATTTAATGATGAAATTTTTTTTGTTTATTATTGTGATGGAAGTTTAAATCTTACTACGTACAAGAAAATCAATTGTTAAAATTGACAAATTCTTTAATCGCCCTATGAAATTTTTAAAAATATGATATTTTTCTATTAAGTTTTCGTATCTATAAATATTTAGCATATACTACATAATTTAATATGAGGCTATCAATTTCTTGGGTCCTATGCGATTGAACATGTTAAACATACTTAAAACATCCCTGATAGCCTGTTGAATAATAGTGTATATTAATTCCTAAGTATAAGTATTATCATCAAGTACTACAAATAGTAGAGGGACAAAATATATTAAAAATACTAGATCCAAAAGGGGTTCAAAGGATAGGACAAGGAAATTGGAAAAACGACTCACCAGGAAAAGCCGACTCGACTTTCCTAAGAATGGGCCTAAAGCCGACTCAGCTTTAGGTACTGAATCAATATTTTGTCCAGCAGGAAAAGCTGAGTTGGCTTTCCTATGGGAGGAGCAAACGCCGACTCAACTTTTTGTTCTGATTAGACCGTTGTGTCTTTACGTTTTCTTTGAATTAAGTGCATTGGATTCCTTCTCTTATTCCACTTCATTTCTGATGTTACAAAGGCTTAATAGTGAGGTATAATGCTCATGAATACCATAGTTATAATGATATTGATTGATGGTCATTATGGTTGATCAATGAGTGATTGAATGTGCCTTTATCCTTTGCTATATTTGAACTAGTATAAATAGGGGCTTGGGGAAGGATGTCAAACACACCAATTTTCTGAATTTTCATATCCTTACTTTCTCTCTTACTTGTGTTCTTTTGAAAAAGAGTTATAAACTTCTTAATAGAATTTCCAAAATTTATAATTCACCAAACACATTGTCATTAAGTGACATACCCTAAGTACTAAGAGTGTGTTATGTTGTTTGTATCTCGTGAATTTCCAAGCCAAAACCCAATTATCTTTGTAGGGGAAATATCACAAAAGGAAAGTGATTACACGCCTACAATAAGTATCAAGTTTTCGGGTAACGGTTGTCGTTGCAAAGATCATCTTCAAGTTTTACTTATTGTTATTTTGTAAGTTTTATTTAGCCACCAATAAAGAATAAATACAAATTCCAATTTTAATTTGTATTTTGCATTATTATAATTGTAATAAAGCCTCAACCTAACCAAAAAACAAGATTATCAATTACACTCTTTAATTATTACTATATATAATATAATGGCATGTGTTTCAAAATATTTCTCTTGCTTTTATATCATTATGTTTAATTATTAGGCATACAATGCAAATTCATCAAAAGTACTTTGTAAGTCATTGCAGTGTTTCAAGCTTGATATAAGCGTCAAGACTACTATTATTTTTGAATAAAATGCTAAATAATAATTTTTTGATCACACTATATAAAAATATGATCCATAATTATGGTTATATTAGTCATAAAATTAAGTTCAAAATTGTGTATTTCATTTTAAATTTTAATACCAATTAATTTAGAATAGAAACAAAATCTTTGAACTTGCACTACGTACAACATAATTTGTTTTTAGTGGGATATATTTTTAACGATATTTAATTTAAATGTCGCTGTTTCAAATTTCTTATAGTATATATAGAGGATTTAGTGACATTTATTAAACCCTTTAGCAGCATAATAAAAATCACACTAAAGCTTTTTGCGACATAGGATATAGTGACATTTCTCACAAATGCCACTATAAACTATAGTAACAACTACATGTGTCACTAAAGACCAAATAAAATGTTGCTAAATCACTTTATAGTGAAACTTAAATTAACAATCAATAATCATTACACTAAAAATATGAATCAATGACATTTTTTTAATGTCATTAAATCTAATATGGCAAAAAATTAAATTTGTTATAGTGTTGATTAATCACAACATATTTTTGATAGGTTGTATAAGTGAATTGACAATGTTCAATGCAATAAAAATAAATTAAAATGTAGAAAGTTTTTAATATATATTTATTTATTTATGATTTATTTAATTAGAAAAAACATTAAATACAATTTCAAAGCCTAATGGGTGTAAAATTTATTGTTTTTCTTTGTTTCAAATGAAACAATTTAGATGGATAATGTTTAATTTTGTTTGAGTTTTAGCAAGTATCATCATTCTTCATAAACAAGTTTTGAGAGCGATTTACACGTTGTCTATTTCCCTCAACCATCCCTTAATATAAAAAAATAAATAATAGATAAATGGTAGTCTTAAAACTCATAGTAAATGCATACAAAATGGGATCTAGTGAATCTTATTACTTCATTGAATTTTTAATTTTAGAAAGACATACCAAATTATATAATACTAATAATTTAAAATATAATAAACAAAATACTATGAAAAGATGCATCATACGTATACAATTTATATTGACACGAATACATCACGGATGTCCACGACAAGTGAAAATATACCCTACTTCTTCCCACAATAAGGCAAAAACGCACATGCAATGTTTCCATCCACCATATCAAAATGCCCATAATTAAAACTCCCACCAAAATAACCAAAACATCAATACCTTAGCTAGCCGTCTATCTTTTTTGCACCCCAAGCATCTCTAATTAACTTTTAGTAGTACTTCATCTAGTCGTTTAATTGGGAAGCTCGAAATAAATTTGAGTACATTTTTTTTAGATCGATTTAAATTTGATTCTTAAATATAAATATATAAATATCTAGATAAATATATAAACATCTAGATAAATATATAAATATTTAGGTCGATTCTAATTGTTTCTGCTAATAGTCATAAGTATTTAAGTGAAGTCGTGTCATATTCGACTTTGATTGATCACAATATTTTGGACTTTCTTATGTCCAAAAAACTTAACTAATTATATAAATAATTTCTAACACAAAAGATGACCTACTTTTGCCTCTCATGTGACCGACCATTTCCCACTCTTTGACCTGTCCTTGATAATTCCATGTTTTCCCTCCTTCTCTTCTTTGTATAAAACTAGCTTTTTTCCATTTTCATAAACTCATTCCTTAAATCATACCCAAAAAACTTTCTACAACCATAACAAAAATACACAAAAAACAATGATGAAACCGGGATTCGAACTCGAGATCACTGAACTAAGGCTAGGTCTTCCTGGTGGAAGGACAACAAACCCTTTAAGAGATGATCAAGGGGAAGTGAAAAATGATAAGAAAAGGATGTTTTCTGAGATAGGCGGCGGCGATGACGGCGGAGGTGGAAGCGCCACCGAGAAAATGTCTGTTGGAAGCAATAAGACGGCGGCGGTAGGGTGGCCGCCGGTATGCTCCTACAGAAGGAAGAGCATTGGAAGTGAGAAGGATTGTATGGAAGCTTCTAAAAGGTTAATTAAGATAAGTATGGATGGTGTGCCTTTTCTTAGGAAAATTGAAGTGAGTTGCTACCAACAATATTCTGATTTTGTTGTTGCTGTTGAAAACCTCTTTGGTTGCCCTGGAATTAGTGAGTTTTTCTTCCTTAATTCCTTGTTTTTTAATTAATTATATTAATAGTATGTTATATTGATTTTAAAGAATTGGATTAAATTTATTTTTATGTGAGAATTCTAGTCTGTTAATACTAATTGTGTCTCTTTCAATTTATTACATTATAAATTTAGATTTTCTACCTTTTTAAAATCCTACAATAGCGTAACAAATTATAAAGAAAAAGATATATTTAATATAATATTATAGATTATTTTAAATAATATAATATGATATAATTTTAGGAGAGGAATACAAAAAATTGAACATAATACTAAGTTTAACATAAGGCTATTAAAGATTAAAGAATGTAGTTTACAAAATTGTTTGACTACTAAACAACACATACTTCCTTTATTACAAGTCATTAAATAATTACTCTACAGCGAAATTTAAAAGGTCAGATGTATAATGCGAGTCACAACCTAATCTTTGTTCGCTATAGTAATAATAAAAATGTTGTTTCTAGCAAATGAGGTTGTAAAGTGAGTTACTCGGCCTTCTATCCACTCAATATGTTGTTTTCCGTTGAAAAATCCATCTAAATAAATTTACCTTAATTTGATTTTTGAATATGACCCATCTTTTAATTCTTTGTATTCTCTTATTTTCAATCACCCCTCTACTAACTCATATTACCCGATTTTTTAGCTCTTTGTTAAAATTAAAAGAGGTAAAATAGATAGAATGTTGTTAAAATTAAAAGAGGTTCAACATTCTATATAGTTACTACTCACATGTCCATTGACGTACTTCCATGCAAAACTAATGAAGTATAACTTCCCTATGCATATAAACCATCCACATGAACAGGAAAGATAAAAGAGAATTGAAAGTTCTGAACATGTTCAAATGTAAAGGGTCTCTAAAAATTAGGGGCCTTAATATCGAATTGTGTAGTATATGTTAAGTATCTTGAGATATCAAGTTGTTAGAATATATCATAATTTTTGAAATTATACAAGATTTTTAAAGAATTTGTTGATATTTGCTCTGCCTCCGAAAAACTTAATTTTTACTCCATTGATGAACATATCACTTTACTAGGAAGGCATCGACTATTCCTAGTTATAGTAACTAATTCTATTTATATGAGATTGCACCATTTGATTAAAAATGTGAGAGTTTTTGTGTGAAATGATATTATTTTATAAGGACAAAGAGATTACAAATTAGTTTTCTTTAACATGCATCGGTATACCAAACGTTGTGATAATCATTTAGATCTACGTGATATAATATATAGTAGCATTTTGAGCAAAGAATTACATCCATAGACGAATATTATTACTCTTTTATAGTATTAGTTTAAACTTATGATTAAAATGAGTTTTTCACAATTTAACTAAAATACTTTTTGATGTACAATTTAATTTCGGTATTTTGTCTAAATATGCACACAAAAAAATTTGCACATCAAAAACATTTAAAAATTTTCATGAAGCAAAAGTAGGTTTGACTTCGCATGTTAATTGTAAATGTAGTTGTTAATTATTTAGTTAACTATTAATAGTTTACCGGTATAGCTATCATAGTTAATTGATCAAATTGTTATTTAATGTTTTGTTTATCAAAAAATCAGATATGAACAATAATAATATGTTTGTTAGATGTAAATATAGTATGCAACAGCAAAAGTTAACTAAAGGCTCAAGGAGTTCGTTAACATGAATTATAATATATTTAAAAAAGAAAATTAGTGAAAAATAAAAGATGAAAATAAATGCATAATTTGCTAATAAATTTTAAATTTTATGGAGTACTATATTTGGTGATATAGATTATACTTAAATTATATAATTACTAAAAGTTTAAAGTATATTTTAATTAATTAAATATTTAAAATTGACTTTGCTTATTAACGAATGCTCAGAAGATGTCCATAAAAAAAATACTTTTGCAAAACACTACCTATACTAGCTAGTTATAGACTTATGGTTTTATTAGTTTTACAAAATACTATCTGAAATTTTAAAAATTAACTATAAAATCCTAGCTACTTAAGTCCTAAACACTTCTATTATTTACAATTAACATTTTTATTAAAGTCAAATTTAATAAAAACTACTTAAAATATTACGCTAAATATGCTGACTGTAATTAATGGATTTTTGTTTTTTTTTTTTAAAAAAAAAAAACAGTAGAGGCATTGGAAGATGCAGACAATTGTGAGTACGTTCCCATTTACGAAGACAAAGATGGAGACTGGCTGCTTGTTGGGGATGTCCCTTGGAAGTAAGTTCTTTTTTCTCCTTAACCACCTTAATTAATAATTATATATACATTCTACAAAATTATTTTTCAATTTAAATATTCATGAATAGAAATACTTTAAATTCTTTTCAACCTTGATGATTCTTTTAATTACTCATGAATTATATAGTATTGATGTTTAACTTTTTTTGATTACGTCATTTTTAATTAACCTTTACTCATACCTAGCTATACTATAATAATATCAAGATTTTACATTTTTATTAGTTACCATTTTTATAATACTTCTACTTACAATCAAGTTTCTAATTTCTACACAACTTATAACAACATTTACATATTACAAGTATTTGTTCATAGTGTATATATCTATTTGTAACTTGTACGTGATATACGTTCTTTGTTCTTTTAATTTTGCTATATAATATATAAAAAAACATCTCTTATTTTGACTTTTGTATTATAGCAAAATCATAAAAGTACGAAAAGTAATTAAAATTATGTACTTGGGATCCTTCAATTTAATACAAAACTCTAATCTACTTTATTACCCTTAACTTTGGTCTTTTTGAGCTGCTTTTTGTTTAAAGCTTTATATTGTGTTTATAACTTGTTGCATAAAAGGCTCACTTAGGAAAAAAAAAAAAATATATAGTCAGAAAATAAAGCACAATTAAAGATTATATGGACCACATTTTGCCGACACACTTTATACTTGACATAATTACTGTCCATAATTTCACATATTTTTTGTTCATTACAACATCTTAAAATATATACACTCATGATGAAAATATATTGTCAAGCCTGAAATTATTGTACTGGATATTATTATTTCATTTCATGCTGCAATTGCGTGTTAAATTTTTCTATGCAAACAAATGTATTGAAACAACGTACCATTATTACCTTAGCTTGTCTCTATAGCCTTGTTTGACAAACTACACTTAACATTACTTATTGGCCGGTTTGACTAGTTAAAAGTATTAATCGCATTTTAATATCAACTATTTAAACTAGTTGTTATGAAGATGTTTAGTAAAAATTATCTGTTGATTGTTGATTGTTTATAAGATAAAAATATATGAAAAAAGTGAAAAATTAATAATAAAAAAAAGCTACCTTTAGCGACTTTTTTTTATTTTCACTTCAAATTTATTTACTAAATAGTTTTTTTAACAGTTTGACTAACTAAAAAGTTATAAGTCATAAGTCAAAAGCCAGCAAAACAATTGACAGAAAAGTTGATTGCCAAAAATCCCCTAATGAAACATTTGTATTATTTTGAGATGTTATGTTCCATAGTTCACAAATTTTTCTACGAGACGATCTCACAGTGATACATCCCTCATACTTGGGTTAAATAGTCCAATTATAGAAGCTTCTAGTTTATGTGCTTCTTGTTTTGAAATCGTCTCACCATAAGATGG